>NC_140970.1:25364877-25622377 GCF_056783735.1 Eptatretus burgeri | reverse complement strand
AAGGGAAGTGTTTCAGTGAAGTTAGAAAAAAAGGAATGTAAAGTACAATTAAATATATGCAAGGTGAAAGGGGGAATAAAGAAAAAGAATATATCATTTTACGCACCTTCTACTTCTTTAATGGCCGAAATTATTCCCCGATTCATGCGCCGGAACAGCGCGTCGCTGAGTCCAGATTCCGCCGATACTCCAGGAGTCTCCATCTGGACATCCGCCAGGCAGATGACTGGCCTATCCCCATCTCCTTGAGATGCTGATCTACCCGCTGCACCTATGAGGCACATAGTCGGACCATTGGTCTCCTCTGCTCACGAGGCTCCCTCGCTTGGAGAATCTGGTGAGCAGGATAAGCGTCAGGAAAAGGAGTCACATGCCCATACAGCCACAGCTGACACTCACGGAATATGCAGGTAACAAATCTCATTTGAGTCTCTTTCAGCAACCGCTCATTGGACAAAAAGTCTGAAAAATGAGAGCCAAGGATTCTTCGAAGAGACCTGAGACCAAAGGAATTAAGTCACCGCCACAGATCCCTGGTCAGAGTCCAAGTCACACATCCATACACCAACACTGGAAGCACCAAGGACCTGAAGATTCAGACTTTCATCCTGCTGCACAGGTACTGGCAGCGCCACACCCCCATGATCCAGTGAATCCATGATTGCCCAGGCCCGAACTAGACATCTATTGACCTCTGACTCACAGCCAGCAGAGACATGAATATCACTGCCAAGGAAAGTGAATCTCTCCGTGACCTCAACATCCTCGCCATAAACAGGTACAAATAAGACGGCAGCATCAAAGATGTCATTGAAAGCATGGATCTTAGTTTTGACCCAGGAAACCCGTAATCCCAGCTGCTCGGACTCCTCATTCAGCAACTCGAGGGCCCCGAAAAGGATGTCTGGAGTCTTTGCAAAGATGACTGCATCATCTGTGAAATCAAGATCAGAGATCATGACATTCCCAAACGATGCATTGTGGCTTCATCTCTCTGACATCCTACCCAGAATCCAGTCCATTCAAGCGCTGAAAGTGTGGGGGCCAGTACACACCCCTGATGAACTTCAGAAAAAAATTGAAAATAAGTCAGAGATGGTATCGCCACATCTCACAGTACTCTCAGTATCAGAGTGTAGTTCAGACATCTGATTGATCAGTTTTGGTGGCACCCCACAAAGATGAAGAATCTTCCAGAGGGCATCCCGATTCACTGAATCAAACGCTTTGCAGAAATCAATCTTGCTTGCAAGCAGCCCCTTCAAAACTCTCTTCTGTGTTCGGGAATGACCCAAAGAACAAGGATACGGTCAATCGTAAACCGCTTTGGTGTAACGTCTCACTGCTATTGATGCTGGTGCTCAAGCAGATGGTGGAGAACCCCATCAATAATTATCTGAGCAAAGACCTTGCCCGGTGCTGAGAGCAGCATCACCTCTCAGTAATTGCAGCAGTCCTGGTGCCCACCCTTTGCTTTCCAGAGAGGGACAACAAGGCTCCTCTTCCAATCAGTTGGGATGATGCCTGTGTTCCAGGCAGAGCACAGAACTGCATGCAAGAACAGGAGTACAGTCGTTCCACCAGCCTTGAGAAGTTCAGCATGGATGCCACAGTTCCCTGGAACTTCACCCCATTTCAACCGGTTCACTGCAGCCTGTGTTTCCACAAACAAAGGTGGACCACAGTTGATTGGAGGTTCAGCAATAGGGATAGTAACACCCTGGACATCCAACTCGACAGCTGGTGGGTCAGCCTGGTACAGCCCCTCAATGTAAGTGGTCCAGTGGACCTTCACTTCGGTCGGGTTGTCGGCGACGAAACCGTCTCCCCCACCAGGTTTTCTGGTGAGGAGGGTGTTTGGATATGGACACCCAGCAGGACTAAAAACAAAACCTGTCAAAGGGCGGAGGAGCTCCTTGTGAGCCAACGGCCATCCATATCCAGTGCCCAACTGTGTCTGCGAACATCTTTCTGCAGTTGGGTTACTTTTTTATTAGGAGGTTGGTGGCAGGATTTGCACTGCGGCCACTGTAGAATCCTTCATTCTGCAAAACACAAAAACGCAAAAAAATCTGAAAACCCACTCCGTGGGAGTACCTCCTGTGCAGCTTCCCTTCGCAGGGCAGCTCACCGGATGACGGGATTGGGGCAAAGCCTTCGGGACCCCTAATCTTTGATGAAAGGAGGGAAACCACGGGGTAACCCCCCTGGGTCAGATTGAGGGAGAGTGTGTTGGAGTGGTGCTGAGGTGTCGTCCACCAGACGGCGGTCTCCTTGGGTTAACCTGAGGCGGTCCCTTCAGATGGGTGCCTGGAATGTCCTATCCCTAAGAGAGGATGATCACCTGTCTCTGTTATCATCTGAGCTCAAGCGTTTGGACATCGGGATTGCAGCTCTCTCTGAGGTTCGGAGACTGGATTGCGGCGAGATAATGGTGGGTGGTTACACCTACTATTGGTCTGGTCGCTCTGATGGTTACCATACCCAAGGAGTTGCTGTAGCTGTGTCCAATAAGCTGACCCCAATGATAATTGAGGTAACACCGGTCAATGAGCGTATTATGAGATGAAGGATTCGTCACTCCTTAGGTGTCATTTCCATGGTCTCTGTCTATGCTCCGACTGAGGCGAGTGATCTCACCGTGAAGGATGCATTCTACGCCACGCTCGAGTCTGTGGTTGATCAGTGCCCCAGACGAGATACACTTCTAGTCTTGGGGGATTTCAATGCATCGACTGGAACTGATAGGGATGGTTATGAGGTGTGTGTTGGTCCCCATGGGTCCGGAACTATGAACCAGAATAGCACTAAGTTCCTTGACTTTGCAAGAAGTCATGGACTTAGGGTGGCTGGTTCATGGTTTCAGCGCCCACAAGCTCATCGCTGGACTTGGTATTTCAACGCTGGCGGTGTGGCAAAGGATATTGACCATGTCCTCGTTGACGGTCGCTGGAGGATAATCCAGAACTGCAGGGTCTACCGGAGTGCTCAGTTCTTCAATACTGACCACAGGCTTGTTGTCGCAACTCCAAAGCTGCACCTTAAATCCTGGAGAATGGTACCATCCCAGCCGAGGCTGGATGTTGGCAAGCTCAGGGATGAGAGGGTTGCTGAGGAGTTTGTGAACAGGCTGAGTGGACATTTGGGGTGTCTGGGTGTTTGGGGGGTCCTGAAGAGTTATGGATTACCTTCAAGACCACCGTCCTTGATGTTGCCGGTGGATGTCTTGGAACTCACCGCAGGGCAAAGAAGAATTTTGTCTCTCAAGGGACACTGGATACCATTGACCAGAGTCGCAGGGCCAGGCTGAATGGCAGAGCTGAGCTGTTCAGGGAGCTGAGGCGTAAAACTGTACGTGCACTAAGGGTGGACAAGGAGGCCTATGTGCGAGGAATCTGTGAGGGGGTAGAGCATCACCTGTGGACAGGTGATTCTCGTCCCACTTACAGGGGAATTCGTGCATTACGTTCATCCAAGCCCATCCCTCGGAGCACTGCAGTTAGAGCAGAGAGTGGTAGGCTCTTAACAGAGGAGTCTGAAGTGAAGGCCCGCTGGGCCAGTTACTTTGAGCGGTTGTACCAGGCTGATCCACCAGCTGTCGAGTTGGACGTCAATGGTGTTACAATCCCTGTTGCTGACCCTCCAATCAATTGTGGTCCACCTTCGCTTGTGGAAACACGGGCTGCGGTGAACTGGTTGAAACAGGGTAAAGCTCCAGGGATCTGTGGCTTCCATGCTGAACTTCTCAAGGCTGGTGGAAATGCTGCACTCGTGTCGTTGCATGCAGTTTTGTGCTCTGCCTGGAACACAGGCATCGTCCCAACTGATTGGAAGAGGGGCCTTGTTGTCCCTCTCTGGAAAGGGAAGGGTGATCGCCAAGACTGCAAGAACTACTGAGGGGTGACGCTGCTCTCAGTGCCGGGCAAGGTCTTTGCTCGGATAATTCTTGATAGGGTTCGCCACCATCTGCTCGAGCACCAGCGTCCAGAGCAGTCAGGCTTTACACCAAAGAGGTCAACGATTGACCGTATCCTTGCTCTTCGTGTCCTCACCGAACGCAGACGAGAGTTTGGGCAGGGGCTGCTTGCAGCCTATGTTGGTCTCTGTAAAGCGTTTGATTCAGTGAATCGCGATGTCCTCTGGAGGATTCTTGGTCTTTGTGGGGTGCCACCAAAACTGATCGATCTGATGTCTGAACTCTACTCTGGTACTGAGAGTGCTGTGAAGTGTGGTGGTACCATCTCTGTCTTATTTCCAGTTGTTACTGGAGTTCGTCAGGGGTGTGTACTGGCCCCCACACTTTTCAGCACTTGTATGGACTGGATTTTAGGGAGGATGTCGGATAGATCAAGCTGCGGTGCATCGTTTGGGAATGTCAAGATCTAGGACCTCTATTTCGCAGATGATGCAGTCATCTTTGCAGAGACTTTAGATATCCTTTTGGGGGCCCTCGAGGTGCTGAGTGAGGAGTCGGAGCCGCTGGCATTACGGGTTTCTTGGGTCAAAACTAAGATCCAGGCTTTCAATGACATCTTGGATGCTGCTGTCCTGTCTATGTCTGTTTGTGGTGAGGATGTTGAGGTCGTGGAGAGATTCACTTACCTTGGCAGTGATATTCATGTCTCTGCTGGCTGTGAGTCAGAGGTCAATAGACGTCTGGGTCGGGCCTGGGGAGTCATGGATTCACTGGATCATGGGGTATGGCGCTGACGGTACCTGTGCGGCAGGACGAAAGTCTGAGTCTTCAGGTCCTTGGTGCTTCCAGTCTTGCTCTATGGATGCGAGACTTGGACTCTGACCAAGGATCTGAGATGGAGACTTAATTCCTTTGGTACCAGGTCTCTTCAGAGAATCCTTGACTATCGCAGATCAGATTTTGTGTCCAAAGAGTGGTTGCTGAGAGAGACTCGGATGAGATTTGTTACCTGCATGGTCCGTGAGCGTCAGTTGCGGCTGTATGGACATGTGGCTCATTTTCCTGACGCTGATCCTGCTCACCAGATTCTCTCAGCGAGGGAGTCTCATGAGTGGAGGAGGAAAATGGGCCGACCACGTTCCTCATGGTTGCAGCAGGTTGACCAGCATCTCAAGAAGATGGGGATGGGCCTGGCATCTGCCTGGGGGAAGGCCAGACGGAGGCCCCTGGAGTACCAGCGGAAAGTGGACGCAGCAACACGCTGTTCTGGCACATGCTCCCATACCTCACCTGAGATGGCTTAGTCACCGACAACTCGATCATGAAACAGGTTAGTGCAGGCTTACATGGTACCTGTAGCAAGTATCAGATCTAATCTGGCCTGCCCTGACAATAGCAAGTCATGTCGGCTGGCCAAGGAAAAATAAATTTTGGAGCAAGTCCGTCTGGAAAACCCCTCCATATGCTTTCTCAACAATCCTCTTGAAGACGTCCTTTCATTCAAATGTTTGGGCCTCACTATCTGCCATGATCTTTCTTGGGAAAGCCACATTTCCAAGCTGGCCTCCAATGCCAGTCACTAACTGGGCATCCTCCATCATTAAAAGTCCTTTCTTGGCACACCTGAGCTCCTGACCATGTGAAAAGCTTTCATCCTTAGCCTGATGGAGTACTGCTCTCCCCTCTGTGCTGGTGCTCTCGCCTCTCACCTTTCTTGGCTTCATGCTGTGGAAACCAAGACATTTAGGATCATTGTTATCTCCTGTGATGAAGCTGAGCCTATGGGTCTCTCACTCTCTCACCACAGGCAGCTCGGTAGTGTTTGTGTCTTCTAACATCTCTCAAGCCTCGCTGCCCCCCCCAACTCTGTCTGCTATCTGTCCTGCCCATATTTCCGCAGGACGCTCAAGCTCTGCTAGCAACCCCCTTCTTGTAAAACGACCAAAATCAAGAATCACTGCTCACCTTCGCTCCTTCATTTCTCTTTTTTCCTGCCTTTGGAACAAACTCCCACACTTTCTTCAATCCCACTCTTCCCTCCAGGTCTTCAAAACAGCTGTTCCCCACCATCTCTTCTCTTCACCCATCCAAAACCATTATCTTTACGGGCCCCCATTAATCCACCCAAACCCACCTCCTTCAAATTCCCTGCTTTCCTTCCTGAAAGTCCCTGTAGTGTCCATCTTGTTTACCCCGAGTTTCCCTCTCCCTTCCACAGATCTCCTCCTCATGTCTCTGTTCCCCACTGTTTTGTGCTTCCCTCTCCTACTCCCTTTGTTATACATTCTGTGTGAGCTCTTATACGAGCCTTGAAATTGTATATAAAAAATAAAGAAATAAAATAAGTCTTCCACGACCTGGCAGGCCAGGCCTAACGTTCGAATGGAGTTGATTTTTGACACCAATTTAGTAGTTGGTCAGGGTGCCGGTGATAACTGGCCTTCTCCTTGCGAAAAAACCCACAAAACAAACTATGAGATCTTCAACATCTACCAATGAGCAGTGCTGGCAGACAGGTCCTTGGACGGGTCAACGTTTTATCCGATGGACGACGGATGGCACGCACATTGTTCCATTCCTCCACATATTTTATAGCATCGAGATCATTGCCCTACTTATTAGTAATAACCAGGGTGACAGTTCATAAATGTGTCAACATTTGAATTCAGATTAGTTTATTGCTGGGTCAAGATGAGAACTCAAAGGTGAGTGCACACATCTCGAAGCTACCTTTCCAGGCAGTGCACATCATATATAGATGGCCAAATATATGTTCATTGATTATTTTGAATTTCTTCTTTTTCACAAATATATGTTAATTGTTGACAAAATTTAAATTGGTTCACAAGCAATTGCAATTGTACAATTGTTTCATGAATTAATGTTGCATGACAAAATTTTTCCTCGATCTAATTAAATATAATACAATGTGGTTTCATCGCACACACAAAAAAAAAAAAACTCCTGCTTTTTTTGTTCACATCCCAAATTAAATCCAGCAAGATACTCCAAAGATTGTTGTGGGAAATGTTGTAATGGCAGACGAAAATTTCGTAGGTCACATGATTGTCAACTCACTGTGTTTCCACAGGCACTCCAATTACAAACTGGTAGCTAATGATCTGCAGCCTCAAAGCATTCACCCAAGGCCTAACACCAACAGCTTGCCCGAGCCCCTTTGCTTTCTGCCATTCTCATGCAACTGTTTGCCAACGGCAGTGCTTTTTGCGCAGAAAGTGGTAATGTATTTAGTAATCTGGGCTAGTGAAGGTGATTGCATTCCTGTGGCTAATGACCTTTCCATCATGCTGGCCACCATATACGGGTTCTACAATTTCATCCTGTGACAACTGCATCCTTAATGCTGTAAATGGCAGTGCTTCCCTGACATGCGGCACAGCAATGGTTAACCAGGCGATCAGTCATTCCAACATAGGGAAAATATTATGTGTGAGAAACATCCAGAATAAGCTGTGGGTCTGAGGCCCACCCAAGGGCTCCAGTGGAGTACGCAAGCAGTGTCCGAGTGGAGATCCAGGAGACAGCCGCTTCTGCTAAAAGTTATTTTTGTGTTTTGAAGGGTAAATATATAGACCCATCTCCCTGCAAGAATAGAATTAATGAATCGAATCAAAGAAATGAACAAATCTCAAAGGCAAATTCGACCAAAGGCAACCGAAGATGATTCCAAAAGGCCTGCAACAAGTGTGTGTTTCCACTCTCAGGAGAGCCAGTCTGTCTATGTCGTGGGCTCTCCTCCATCCCTTCCCTCATTTAAAATGCCACCAAATTTGACTCTGCTCATGAGAAGGCCGAATGCCTCAATTGTTTGTTTTCTTCAAAATCTCACATACCCAGCCCTTCGCTCCCTGTATCTACTTCACCCTCTTCAACCCAACCGTTCCAGGACACTGTCTTTGTCACCTGAGAATGTGGAAAAATTTCTGGCAACACACAATTCTGAGTCTGCAACAAGCCTGGACATCAGCGCAAATGCCCAAAAAAACCTTTCAAGTTCACACGATCATTTTATCTCGGTTACCTTCCGTCTACTTGTAAGTCATCCAACATCACTGCAAAACACAAACATGGTGCAAAAACAGATCCTCTTAACCACAGGTCTATTAGCTTACTTCCAATTATAAGCAAAGAATTGAATCCTTCCTTTTCTCGAATGAACCAATCTCAGATCATCAGCTCAGATTCAGGCCCAGTCACTCCACCTTGGACATGCCACTTTTGCACTCCAAATAATGAATGGAAGCCCTGAATGTCAGACATGAGTTTAGGACCATCTCTCTGCACATATCTCAAGCATTTGATGCAGTCTGGCACCCCACTTTGCTCTGCAAAACTCTGCCTGGAGCATCCAAGGCCACCTCCTCTCATGGCTGACTGATATCCTCCAATCTTACAGTCAGCTCATGGGTCTTAATGGGATATTCACATCACCTCTCCCTTTTGAGGCTATAGTGCCCTGAGACAGTGTTTTGAGCTCTGCCCTGTTCCTCATCTTCATCAACAATTTTTCCAAATCTCTGGCAATCCTGCTTATCTCTTTGTTGATGACTCCACCCTCTGATATAGCATCTCTCATCCTTCAGATAGATAGGCAGTAGCTTCTCCACTCTCCAGACCTTGATAGAATCACAAGCAGGTCCAACACTCCCATCTGCATCCTTAACAAAACTTGAAGAATTTACTCACTCAAACTTTTGGGTCTCACTATCATTATGATCTTTCTTGGGAAAACCATACTTCTAAGTTGGCTTCCAAAGACAGGCGTCGACTGGGCATTCTTAGTCAATCCTTCATTGGTACACCTGCACTCTTATCCACCTAGAAAGCCTTCATCCGCAGTTTTATGGAGTGCTGCTCTCCCCTCTTGGCTGGTGCCCCTGCCTCACACCTTGCACTTCTTGATCCTGTGGAAACCAAGGTACTCAGGATCACTGGAATGTCCAACGATGAAGCTAAGTCTCCAGCCTGTTGCTCTCGCATTGCAGACATGTTGGTGGCCTCTCTGTCTTCTACAGCTTCCTCCCTGGTCTTGCATGCAACCGTTGCCTTTTCAATGCTCTCTCCCCCATCCTCCCTCAACTCAATCCCTCAACCCCAAACCTGTCCTCCCTCAATGCCAAAAATCCAGGCTCTACTCTCCTCAACTCAGTTGTTCCTCTTTTCTCTTATTTGTGGAACAAACTTCCTTGGTCTGTTCAATAGCATTCTTCAATCCAGAGGCTTCAAGACAACTATTTGCCACCATCTCAGGTCACCCCCCCCCCCATTCATACTCATGATCTTTTCTGCCCTCATTAACCATCCCCAAGGTCACCCCTTCCTTTCTGGAGTATTACGTACCCCACCCCACCTCTCCATCAGGCTCTTTGTCGTTTTTGTTCCATTTCTGTTTTATTCCCAGTTTTTCCTTCCTATTCTTCCAGTATTTAACCTTGAATCCAACTTCTCCACACAATGTGTCCTCTTCCCCATCCCCTTTATCTCATTCTTCCTGCAAGGGTCCCTCTGTTGTGTCCCTCTACCCTGTTGTTGGTGTGTTTCACCCCTTTCCACGATGTTCTCCTTGCTCAACATGCTCTGGTTCATTCTGTGTTCTAGCTCTTCCATGAATCTTGACTTCCTACACATCAGAGTAAGTACACTTTCTGAATATCAAGATACAAGATGATAACACGCAGGCCTTCTTACTTTGGTGTTCAAATTAACACATCTTTCTTGCAGATTGCACAATAAATATGGGAATTGAATACTGTACATTCGATTTGGCAAGGAATTTGTTTCTCTTAGTCCAAAGACATTTATTTGTCGGAAAAGTTATTTCATAGGTAGCTCCACGCTGGGGGTATGCTTTTTCTGGTAGCCATCGTCATGATCTTGCCAGAATTTGTGGCAGAAATTAACTCATCTTGTCAGCCAACATTTCATTGGCCAAACACATACTGTGAAACAAATCAAAACACTCATTTCACCCAAGGATGCCTGGTTCAGAAAACTTGCATGCCAAGCAATTCCACCATGCAGAGAAATTGTAATACGCTAATTCAATGCAATTTCAATTGAACTCAAATATGTTTTTAAATTTGAAATGGAACGTAACCCAATTGCACGTGAAATGATCTCTGAATTGTGTGAGCACGTGTCAACGTGTGCTGCGGTAACCGCAGCACATACCATGTCATATGTATCTACTACAGCATTGACAAATACTTCCCTGAAAGGCTCCTGCCATACAGCATCACAATTGTTAGACAACTGGAAACTTTAACATGGCTCATGAGCTACTAAATACGGTGAGGTCCACAGTACAAAAGATCTCTGCAGTTGTTTTAAACTTTCGAATTTTTTTTTGTTGCATTACTTTTACATTTTACTTTCATTGCACTTATTTTCAAAGCTCAATTCCACCGATGCAATATCTTAAGGCCCAGTCACACCTTGACGTTTTAGCCAACGTATGCCGATTTTTGAAATTTTTTTCTAAAACGCTGGCACACGTTGAATACGTTATGAGTAAGTTTTGATAACATTGAGAGCACGCTGAAAAACACTGCCAGACGTCATTGTACGCTGGTTTTAAACGCTGTACTTTTTGGTTGTCCTCAAATTTTTTCATTCTTGAAATTTCACGACGTATGCCGGCGTATGACTCACACGTTCCGCTACGCTGGCCACAAGTTGTATGCACGGTCTGTGATCGTTGACAGACGTCAACACATGCTACTTGTAAGTTAATCAGAAGTTGAGACACGCCGAGGTAATGTTTAGCGTACCCGAAACTTATTTCTAACCTATGATTAACGTGTTGTTGGCACGTTACGCGATCGTTGCCACACATCGACAGACGTTACTTTTAAGTTACTCATAGGCTGAAAGACGTCGGTATAATGGATCGTCCTTGTGTCAGCGTCCACGGCCATGGCCAGGACACTTATTTGCAGCATTCTTCAAACTTTTCTTCGGCATGACGAGGATGTTCACACTTCGATGTCTAGCTTGGCTATGATTCCAATTGTCCATCGGCAGCGTCTATTTAAAATAGTCGAGTTTGAGCGTTTTAACACGTCCAGAAGAAACGCTTCAAATTTCCAAACCCCAGCGTCAAAAAACAAAGCCGAGTGACAGCAATTTAAATCGTTCATTGTAAACAACGAAAATAGTTGAGTGGTACCGTTTAAAAGTCGTTGAGTGTAAAAAAAATCCAATTGTTGAGCGCAAGTGTCTACTTTCAATAGTGGGGTTTGAGCGATTTAGCACGTTCAATAGAAACGATTAAAATTTCCGAGCGCCAGCGTCAAAAAACAAAGGCGAGTGACAGCAATTTAAATCGTTCATTGTAAACAATGAAAATAGCTGAGTGGTACCGTTTAAAAGTCGTTGAGTGTAAAAAAAAAATCCAATTGTTGAGCGTAAGCGTCTACTTTCAATAGTGGAGATGCAGCCATTTAAATCGTTGAGTGGCAGCCTATGAATAGCAAACCCCACGTCACCGGCAAAGATAAACTGCCGCACGATATGGATAAGTTAGGCTATCGTTGGGCATAGTTTGTGAACGCCGGCTACACGATAATTATTCGTTGGTATACCGTATCTATAAGTTATCGAAGCGCTCTATGCACATTATTAGTTCATTGTGCATTTGTCCAACCCGTTATGAATAGACCTAAATCGTAAAAACAAGCCATAGCTCATTGTTGAAAAAGCCCCATAAAAAATTAGCCGCGAAGAACTTCGAACAATGGTGCAAAGATGTCTCCTACCCGTGGACACGCGGACGCAAGGAGGATCCATCATAACCCACACCCTCCCCCTCACACTCACCTACTACTGCCAACATGAACAAACTACTACTAATACTGATACTGATACTGATACTGATACTGTTACTGCTGACATGGACATCGACTCAAAAAGGACTCGAAAACACTGTTGGGTTCCCCTTTTATGAGCAGCATTTTTATATACCAATTCCCAAAACCGCTGGGAACACGTCTTTATGTGGCAGTTGTAAGTTAGAAACACGTTCATTTATTTTTTTTGTCGACCGGAAGACGTCATTGGAATATGTCTACATACGTCAATGTGTGTTGGGACTACGTAAAGAATTGGTTCAAAGCACGTCAAACATAAGTTAGAAATAAGTTTCGCGTAAAAAAGACATTACCGCGACGTGTTTCGACTTATGAGTAGCTTATAAGTAGCGTTTGTGGACGTAAGCGTCCACATATCGCGTGTAAAACTTATCCCCATCGCATGCGGAATGTGTGTTATACGCCGAGTACGTCGTAAAATTTTGAACATGTTTAAAATTTCTTGACGTACTCTACTTACTACGACGTTTGATAGCGTACTTTAGCGTTCTACTCACGTATACCAAACTTACTCATACCGTATTTGACGTGCCCCAACGTTTTAGACACATTTTTCTTACGTCGGCATACGCTGGCAAGATCGCCAAGGTGTGACCGCGATGTTGACACTTCCATTTCTACGGCAGTTATGATTCGAATCGTTGTGCGTCAGCCTTTTAATAGGCTACGTCACGACATCGTCGGCGATGCGTGCAACGCGCTATGCCTAAGTTAGACTATCGTTGGGCATAGGTTGTGTAAGCCGACAACAGGTTCAGCATTCGTTGGTATAAGTTATCTATAACACAACGAAACGTTCTGTGTCCATTACTAATGCGTTATACATAAGACCAAGTCGCTATGAATACGTCCGAACCTTTAAAAAAAAACATCAAAAGTTCAACGAAAGCCAGCGTTTTACATACATTTTAATACGTTGCCATCCCTGGCTAAAACGTCAAGGTGTGACTGGGCCTTTATTCAATAACTTCATTCTTTGTATTACCCATAGTGGGGCAACTTAGCTAAATATAGCATAATTGTGCATTTTGTGAGGAAAGCACCAAATTTGGCACACTGGTAACCTATCATATTATGAACAGATGTGGATATTGGGCCATCTCAAATTCAGCCGCTGATGGCTGTGGCAGCCATTTTCCACTGCCATCAAAAATTTTGAGATGGCCCAATATCCAAATCTGTTCATAATATGATAGGCTACTAGTGTGCCAAATTTGGTGCTTTCCTCACAAAATGCACAATTGTTATGCTAAGTCGCCCCACGACCATACTTCCTGTGAGTCGTAGAACAGCTTTCGTTGACGGAGTGTCATGCTTCGAGGATGTTAGCTCCATGTTTGAATCCACATGGTTTATAAATCAGACTTTGAGACATTTTCAGTTTTGTGAACAGAACACTGCCCTAGACATAGGTGAATCCGTTTATTGTAACTCAGTTACGGACGTCAAAGATCAAACACTTTTTTTGTTTTTGGATAGAGTCAACAAGAGCGCTTGTGGAAGAGCGAGGACACTGACTGGATCAGGACGCAACAGGACAGAAGGAAAAGGACAGGGGGGGGCACTTACAGAGAAGTTGAAGGACAAAATATTGGGAGACTGGACAAACAATGGATGTTGTGAGGAAAGGTGGGCATGAAGGCATGAAAGGATGCATTGGATGGACAAGATGTACAGGGAAGGAAACTCTCAAGAAAGAAAAACTGGAAACTTGGAAGGAGAAGGTCTTGGGGTTGTGGGGGTTAATGAGGGTAGAAAAGATCATGGTTTTGGATTGAGGATGATCTGAGATGATGGTGAATTGCTGTCTTGAAGACCTGGAGGGAAGAATGAGATTGAAGAGAATATGTAAGTTGGTTTCACAGATTTTTTTTTTTTTTTTTTTTTTTTTTTTTTTTGTATACCTTGGTCGAGGCTCGTATGAGAGCTAACACACAACTCACAGCAAGGAGGCATGAGACAAGAGGGGCGGGAGTGGAAGGGACAAAACATTGGGGAACAGACACAGGTGAACTGTGGAAGGGATGGGGATGGGACGGGGAACATGGCGAGGGGAAGATGGACATTAAAGGGACTTTCAGGAAGGAAAGCAGGAGAATTGAAGGAAGTGGGCTTGGGTGGATTATCGGGGGTAGAAAAGATCGAGGATTTGGATGGGGGAAGATAAGAGGTGGTGGTGAACAGCTGTTTTGAAAGCCTGGAGGGAAGAATGGGAAAGAATAGAGTGAGGAAGTTTATTCCAAAGGCGGGAAAAAGAGGA
Source organism: Eptatretus burgeri (assembly GCF_056783735.1). Lineage (NCBI taxonomy): Eukaryota > Metazoa > Chordata > Myxini > Myxiniformes > Myxinidae > Eptatretus > Eptatretus burgeri. Next base: position 25,608,312 of record NC_140970.1, on the reverse strand, counting down.
ATGAAAGAGTGAAGATGAGCAGTGATTCGTGATTTTGGTAGTTTTACCAGAAGGGGGTTGTTGGCGGACCTTGAGCGCCCTGTGGAAATGTGGTTGGGACAAATCACAGAGAGGGCAGGGGGGCAAGGCTGGAGAGGAGTCGGTAGAAGACAGAAAGACCACCGACCAACCTGCGGTGATTGAGTGAGAGGCCCAAAGACTCAGCTTCATTGCGGGAGATGCCAATGATCTTAAAAGCCCTGGTTTCGACAGCGTGAAGTCGAGAAAGGTGGGAGGCAGGAGCACCAGCCCAGAGGGAGAGCAGTACTCCATCAGGCTACGGACAAAAGCTTTGTAAGTGGTCAGGAGCTCAAGAGGGCCGAGGAAGGACTTTGCACGACGGAGGATTCCCAGTCGGCGACTGGCTTTTGAGGCAAGGTTGGAAATGTGACTTTCCCAGGAAAGGTCATGGCAGATAGTGAGACCCAGAAGCTTGAAAGAAAAGACTTCTTCCAGAGGATTGTTGAGAAAGTGGATGGGGGTTTTGTAAACGGTCCTTTCGAAGAGACATAGTGAGAGTGTGAGATTTGTCTGGATTGAAAGACATGTTCCACGTGTTGGACCAGTTTGTGATTTTATCCAGATCTGCAGTGAGCGAAGAAGCTGCTGCTTGCCGGTCTGAGGGATGACAGATGGTACGGCAGAGGGTGGAGTCATCGGCAAAGAGAAATAGAGGATTTTCCAGAGAGTCCGAGAGATCATTGATGAAAACCAGAAAAAGAACAGGGCCCAGAACGCTACCTTGAGGAACTCCAGCCTGCACAGGAAGAGGGGATGAAAGAACTCCATTTAGGGCCACACGTTGACTGCGACAGGAGAGGAAGTCTGCGAGCCATGAGTGGAGATGGCCTTGAATACCATGGGAAGAGAGTTTGGTGAGTAGGGCAGGGTGCCAGACTGTGTCAAAAGCACGTGATATGTCCAGGGATACGGCTCGGATTTCCTGTCTGGCATCTGGCAGATGAAAAAAAGAGGAAACGAATGAGTGGAGGTGAACAGTGATCCTGGATTTGGGAGGTGTGTGTGTGTGTGTGTGTGTGTGTGTGTGTGTGTGTGTGTGTGTGTGTGTGTGTGTGTGTGTGTGGGGGGGGAGTCATTGAGGTAGGAGTGGCATGTCATCACCCTCCTGAATCACGTGGTGTAATTTGACATTGGTAGCTTCTTCCGTTCTCGAGTTATCATTTTTTGGATGTTTGACCTCACTGTGACCTTGACCTTTGACCGATTTTGACCAACATCTAATCAGCACGAGCCATCACCCTCCTGAATCAGGTGGTGTAATTTGACATTGGTAGCTTCTTCCATTCTCGAGTTATCGTGCCAACAAACAAACAAACAGAAACGGAAGTCATCAATATACTTACGAAATCTTTAGATTTTGGAAGTAACAAGCAGTCATAGACTGGTACTTATGAAATCGTCAACTTGACCTCTGACCTTGTCTAATAAAAGCTGTCTCGAGAGAAGGTAGCGACGCAAACCAGAAGTTTCTACGATGATTCTGTACCAAACCATCAAAAATCTAATGTTTTGGATGTTTGACCTCACTGTGACCTTGACCTTTGAGCGATTTCGACCAAAATCTAATCAGTGCTAGCCATCACCCTCCTGAATCACGTGGTGTAATTTGACATTGGTAGCTTCTTCTGTTCTCGAGTTATCGTGCCTACAAACAAACAAACAAACAAACAGAAACGGAAGGCATCAATATACTTTCGAAATCTTTAGATTTCGTAAGTAACAAACAAACAGAAACAGAAGTCATCAATATACTTAAGAAATCTTTAGATTTCGTCAGTAAAAACTGTGAAAAGGAGAACATGGGAGAAATCGCCACAGAGTGGATTACTATATGTACTACCATGCAAAAGGAGCAGCTTACAATGATCACATGGATTTGAAAAAGTTCATATTAACACCAGTCCTGGAAAGCGATGTTTCCATCTCAATGGCTTCACCCGCAGGACAAATTGATGAATAAGAAACTTGTGGGGGGACTCCCCCTCCCACTGACTTCAAGCCAAAGGGCACCATGAATTCAACGGTACTGAAAACACCAAAAACTCTACCGGCATAGATAGAAGAAAACAAATGTAATTAAGTAATTTCAGTAGAAATATAAAGACATAAAAGAATAAGTAAAAAGAAAAGAAAAAGAAAAATAACGCTGAAAGAAGAGTGGCTATCGAAGATAAATTGTGTGTTTTATAGCCCTTACATATTATTATTAGTATAATTATTGGATAAGAATCGCGACAATTTAGACAGCAGGGAGTTTGTGCAGGAAGAATGAGAGCAAAGGAAAATGTGGTTGAAAGGAGATAGCGTAAAGGAAGGAGAGGAAAGTAGATGGATGGTACGTGTGCATGTGCGTGTGTGTGTGTCGAAACACGAGTGTGACGAGCACTCCGCTGATCCCCATTGGACACAGTCCACACCAAAGCATCGCCTTCCCTTTGATGTTTCACGATGATGACCATATAATCTTTGTCTCTTTGACAGAGTCACAGGGCCAAGGCCTCTGTGTTGGAGGTGACACTTTGGTGTGGACTGTGTCAATGGTGATCAGCGGCATGCTCGTCACACTCCTCATGTTTCGATTTTCCCGCTGACCACATCACGTGCCTTCTGGTTGAATGGTTTGCATTAGCAGGAACAATTGTCTCGGTGGCAGACAGATGGTTGTTCTGTGTGGATTATGCGGTTTTACCGTGTGAGACATAATCTGTGGCAATTCTCACCATAACAGTCAGGAGGTGTGCGTGATTCTATGTATATGTATATGCATATGCATATGCATACAATGGTTGTGGAAAACTTACCCCAGGGGGAGAGCATACATGGACATGTAGTTGACCCGAGGATCAGTTATTTCATTAGTCTTTGTATCGATAGTCCTTGGTCCCTTGTCAAAGGGCTGTTTGGAGGAGATGTGTTGACTAAGCTGGATTTTTCCAGTATAATGACTCCTCCCCCCTCCCCCTCTGTTACTTTCAATCTTTCTTCCTTCATACCATGGCTCTGTTCAATTCCTCTGCCACTTTAAATATTCCCTCCTTTACCCCATCGGCCCATTTCAACGGTCCACAAATAATCTCCTCTCCATCAAACATCCTTTCAACAGTCCCAACTTCACCCCCTCGGTCTTACCTTCAATCCCGCAGTCGTTCGGTTGTCCCTCAGTCATGCGGAATTCCTCTCCATGTTCCCTCCATTGGCGCATTGCTTCAGTACCCATCGGGTGCTCTCACATGCATGTTCATGTTGCATATCACATGCATGGAAATGATGCTTGGTGCTCATCGTGGCTTATAAGGTGCAGTGCAGAACAGTCCAAGTGGGCGTTTTGCACGTGCAGGGAGGGGACTGGGGGGTTTTGTTGCGGCTTTGGGTGCTTCGAGGGTGGGGTGGGGGCTTCGTTTAAAGTTCCCTCAGAATGGCGTGGCAATTCCACAAGTGACCTTGTGCACCCACCCCCATCAACTGCAGATCAATGGGAGGGGGAGAAGGCTTGTGGAAGGAGAGAAGAGAGCTGAAGTGAAAAAGTAGAAGAAGAAGAAGAAGAAGAAGAAGAAGAAGAAGAAGAAGAATAAGAAGAAGAAGAAGAAGTAGAAAAGCATATGCGGAGGGACAAGCTCACGCGAGCAGGGGTGAAGAGTGCTTCTGAGCAGATGGTTAAGAAATCAGAAAGGGTGAGAGAAGTAAAAGGCAGAAAGCAGAAGAGAAGGCAGAAATAGATGCAGAATGCTGAAGAATCAGAAATGAACAGGACAAGCTCACGTGAGCAAAAGGCTAAAAGACCGAGAAAGCTCATGAGCGAAGGAACAAAAGCGTGTGAGGGTAAAGGAAGGAAAGTTTCATGAGCAGTTGGTGTCGAGCTACTGTAGAAAAAGAACACTCCTACCATGAGTATCATCCTGCCCTCTCGATCCTGTCAGCCATGAAGGACGAGGATTGTGAACGACAGCACCTCATTGACGGGTTCTGAGGAGGAAGAATCTGAGGCAGAGGAGGGTGAATCACATATCTAGCTCGCATATCTGGGATACCAGAGATGACTCACCTCCTGTGTCTGGGCACCTCAGGGACATGGCTGCGTATCCCCATCGCTTCACATCGCAACTGCCCATCTTCCCCATCCATTTCCTCTGTATCCTCCTGTATATTTGTGTGAGGTGAGGGAGAGAAGGAAAGACTGCTTTCCTTTTCTCCATTCATTATTTTTATTGTATTTTCAAGTCATTGTTTTACTCTTCGCCCCTGAGTGAATGATGGCCAAGTCTTTTGTGTAAGTAAGATTGAAGAAGAAAACGTGTTATGGTTAAATCTGCTCTGATGTGCCTTTTTGCTTTCTTACTTATAAATACTTGCTCTTAAATGATTGCTCGCTTGTGTGTTTGTAATAATTAATTCTTTGTTGTTATTTCCAATCTGTCTTGGTTATGTTTTCCTTTATTGGTCTGATGCAGTGCACAAAGAAGGTTAAATGGGAAGTTCTATTCAAATAATTTGCTCTGTTAGCCAGCGCACACTCAGTGTAATGCTCGGCAGTAATCCGAGTGTGCGCCGAGGGCACGTGACCCCAATTAGCCAGCCATCCACAGGAAAGGTATCATGCGAAGTAGTGTCACCCTGCCTGGATTGGCCGTGCCAATCAGCGTTCGTGGTTGCCAAGCAACCTGCCAGTGCTCGGAGTTATCTGTGCCCGACGGCCTCAGAACCAGGCATTCAGGAGGGACTGAAGTGCTTCCCCTCGTGTCAAGTCTCAAACCCCAGATCCACGAGAAAATATATGAATATATGTATATATATATATATATATATATATATATATATATATATATATATATATATATATATATATATATATATATATATATATATATATATATATATATATATATACACACACACACACACATGTTTAAAATCGTGGTCTAAGGGGGTCTATTGGGGGGGGCCCTAAAAACGTGTGTGTGTGTGTGTGTGTGTGTATATGTATTTTTGTTGATGTTAGCTCACCTACAACATAGATCTGTGGAGATTATGGGATGGAGCATCGTCCGTCCATCCGTCCATCCATCCACAATACTTGCAACTTCTTCTTTGAAACTACACATACGACTTTGATGAAACTTTATCACAATCTTCATCACCGTGTATTTATCAAAGTTTGTTCATGGCATTAAAAAAAAACAGCCCGAAATGGGTCTTTGGGGTTTGCCCCCCCAAAATAGGTTTTTGCTTTCTTCTCAGAAATGACACGCACAATTCCGATGAAACTTGACTGCGACCTTCAACAACATTGATGCATCAAAGTTCAGGGTCTAAGGGTATGCAATTGGGGGGGGGGGAGGCTTGCCCCCAAAAATATGCATTTGCTTTCTTCTCTGAAACTGCACATACAGTTTCGATGAAACTTCACCACAACCTTTATCGCCCATGATGTGCCAAAGCTTATTCACACCATCAAAAAATTGGGGTCTAAGGAGATCTACTGGGGGGTTGCCCCCCAAAAGAGGTATTTGCTTCCTTCTCAGAAACTACACACACAATTCCGATGAAATGTGACTACGACCTTCATCGCTTGTGATGTACCAAAAAATGTTCATGGCATCAAATAAAATTCATAGGTATTTGCTTTCTTCTTCATTACATATTTTGTAGTTCATCCATGCCTACCAGTGGTTGCCTGGTTGTCTTATCCAGCCACTACCAGGTGAGCACTCAGGGATATTGCCACAATGTTTTACAATGATATTGCGTTCGTAATATGTAGATTGCCTAAAGAGCATCTTTTCCTCTTTAAGATGGCATGAAATGTTTCTGACAATGTGTATCTCCAAGTCGTATGACATTAAACAGACATCAGTTCATAGAATCTGGCATGAACATAAATTACAGGCAGTTCTGAAAAATTTTAGTTATGAAAAAAACAAATCATTCACATAATGAGAAAATAAGTAAAAAAGAGAAATTTATTATTTCTGATCGGAAAATTCAAAGTACTGGGTTGCCTGGAGTTTTTATTTGCGTTTTAATTATTGGGAAGGTTATTTACACGGAATAATATACACAGAATAAAACATCAATATCGATGACAGAGTTCAAGAAAATGTAATTTTATCACTGTAATCATATCCCTTAAAATACATTCCAAATAAAATCAATAACCCAAATTAGAGTTTTTCCCTTGAAAATCTTCTTTCTCATTTTCTTTTCTTTTTTCCTCATAAAGAGCTACTTTGGCTCGTGGGAGAGCAGGAACATTTGTAAAATTTGTATGTTTGCCCTTGCCGCAACATATTTTAAGCATTATCTTCTCGCAAGTTTTCTAAGAACGTCCTAATTGAATTATCCACGGCCAGTTCTGCCCGCTCTTGGCATGTTAAGCCGAATCAAATCGGAGACTTGCCAGAACAAGATCATTCTGCACGTGATATTTCATTTACCTTCACTCCGGCATGACAAACTGTGACAAATGCTATTCTGCATGGGATAGAAAAACAGAGGAAGGAGGTGAAAGGCAAAGTTCTGGGGGGTGATAGGTAGGAGTTTGAGAGAGGAGGGGGGAGAGTTTGGAGCTGGTAAAGAGAAACAAACGAATACATTAAAAATTATACCAATTAACTCCAGCAGAAATGACATGACCCCCTTGACATCTCTTGACATCCGTGACTGATGTTATGCTCTTTCACTGCACTCTGAAATCCCTCTCGTCTTGTAATCCTGTGCACAGTCTTTAAACGTTTCACCTATCCTTTTTTTCAAAAGGCTACACCAAATATGACAGAATACTCGTGTGATTTCACCAAAATATGAACCCCAAATTCAGAGAAAGGGCCTTAGTGGCCTGTCAGATGTTTCAAACAATAGGGAGAACTCCGATCGGGAAGCAAGTCCAAAGCAAACACATCCTGCACTTTAACAGCAAGATGAAAAAAAGAACAATCGGAGATTGCAGACCCTCGCCAGGCTTTGTTTTGTGTGGTGTTGGTGTCGTTTCGTGTGGTGTATGTTGTGTGGCATTTGTGTGCTGGTGTGTGCTGGTGTGTGCTGGTGTGTTACGAAATTAATGAGACATAATTAGAACTGCCACTTTATAACTGCTGGTAGTGATGACCAGGTGCCAAGACGTCCTGCTTTGATGCAACCCCGCTTTGATTGGACACCTGACCCTGACCCATGACGTTTTTTTATTATTATTATTCAATTGAATTCAGAATGGGATTAAAATAAATTCAATTCAGATCAAATGGAAGATCACACAGGTATAGTCCTGCATTGGAGTAAGCAGAAGGAACCCGAACAAGCAAAAAGTAAAGATGAAGTCATCAGGAGGAACCTGGATAGGATTCATATTTCAGCTGCTACTCCTCTACCCTTAAACCCATCCAGGTACAGCCAAGTTAGCCTTATTCAAAACAAAATAAAAATAATAGAAATCAAAAAGAACTCAGATTAAAAAAAAGTAAAATAATTCTGACTGCCAGATCATATGTCCGATCAAGTTGAAATTTAAAACATGAATCCCGCATCACCACGAGATCATAATTCTGAAGTTTGACATCAATTGATTAAGTGGTTCCAGAGAAAACATTGTTTAATAGTTTTCTTCAATCCAATGTGGCTGCCAAACCATGTGACCGATCAATTATTTCCTAACAAAGTTGTACATCCATGGCTTGGGGAATATTGGTTTGAAGTTTCCCCTTGATCTGTCAAGTTGTTCTGGAGAAGATTTTTTTTATAGGTTTAAGGGTAAATCCAATATGGCTGCCACATCATGCCATATGTGTGAACCTTTTGTTCCTCATGGATAGGCAGTCATACCTGTAACGTTTCACCTCAATCTGTTCAGCCACTTCAGAGAAAGTTGTTGAAGGATAAAATAATAATAATAATTAATAAAAAAAACTATGGCTGCCGAATCACGTAACCGATGACGTCAGCAATTATTTTATTTGGACCATTTTATCCTTAGATGACCCTCAAGAATTTTCATACTGATCAGATGTAGTGTTCTACATATACAATTATGACATCATAACGAAGGCACCTACGACATCATAGAAAAATAAACATTCCCCATGAGGAGTACTCACCATACGGCAAGTTTCAATTTTTTCCTTGGTGCAGTTTCAGATATACAGAGATCCAAAGTTTTTCCATTTTTCCAACATGACTGCCACTCAACGTGACCAATGACGTCATGAATTCTGTGTGTTATAAGGTTTTTAGTCAGTTATCAACCTTGAAAATGCACAAACGAACTCACACTGAGGAGAAGCCGTACAAGTGTTGTGTGTGTTGTAAGTTTTTTCGTGAGTTATCAGCCTTGAATAAACATAAATGAACTCACACTGGGGAGAAGAGTTTGGTTGGGGATACCTCCACTGTGAGTGATTCTAAGTGATGGCAAGCTATGATGAGAAGAAAGCGAGCAGGCAGAAAGTCAACCCTGGCATATAACTTCTTGGCACAATTTATCTGAGTGTCATCCCCTGTCAAGCAGCCGAGGTAACCCTGTCAAGCAGCCGAGGTCCTACGGTCTCTTGGGGAAAGCAAAATAGCTGGCTGCAACAAACGTATACCGCCTCCTCTCCGGCATTGTTCCCCTTGCTCTGTCTGAGATCTGTCCTTCCTATATTTCCGCAGGGTGCTCAGGGTCCACCAAAAACCCTCTTCTCGTGAAACAACCAAAATCAAGAATCACTGCTCACCTTCACTCCATCATTCCTCTTTTTTGTCTTCTCTGGAACAAAGTCCCACACTCTCTTCAATCCCACTCCTCCCTCCAGATCTTCAAAGTAGATGTTCACCACCATCTCGTGTGTTTGCCCATTCAAAATCTTGATCTTTTCTACCCCTGTTAATCCACCCCAAACCCACCTCCTTCAAATTCCCTGTTTTCCTTCCTGAAAGTCCCTGTAGTACCATCTTGTTTACCCCTTGTACCCCACCCCATCCCTCTCCCTTCAATGGATCTCCTATTGTCTCTGTTCCCCACTATTTTGTGTTTCCCTCTACCGCCCCTCCTGTCTCCCGCCTTGTTATATGTTCTGTGTATTAGCTCTTACACGAGCCTCGACATGGTGTACAAAATAATAATAATAATAATAATAATAATAATAATAATAATGATTACCATTACAGCATTCTACATGTGTAGTCGCTCCTATGGTGAAAATTTTGTCTCACTCCAACAAGTGGTTGCGGAGAAAAATATGAAAGTTCTGTGCAGACAAACAAACAAATAGACAGACAGACAGACAGACAAACGGATTCAAATGCAATCCTCTCTCCTTCGGCGAGGGTAAAAATATTATGGATCAGTATTTGCACGAAGAACATCGCAGTATATGTGCATAGCTCCAAACTAAAAGCCGGCTTTATGCATCCGATTTGCCCGAGCTTTGTGCTGGATTCCCACTGGCCTCCACACTTCACTGCAGAGAGACAGAGAGAGACAGAGACAGAGACAGAGACAGAGAGACAGAGAGACAGAGAGACAGAGAGACAGAGAGACAGAGAGACAGAGAGAGAGAGAGAGAGAGAGAGAGAGAGAGAGAGAGAGAGAGAGAGAGAGAGAGAGAGAGAGAGAGAGAGAGAGAGAGAGAGAGAGAGAGAGAGAGAGAGAGAGAGAGAGAGAGAGAGAGAGCCTACCCCTCAGGTTGCAGTCAAAATCAAGTGAAGTCAGTGAACACCTTTTGTAAACAAACTCTAGTATATGGTTTGAATAATGAAAAAAAACATTTCCTGAGTATTCGTCTTGTTCGTGCAATAGAATGGAATACGATAAAGAGAGACGATGTCAGAGCAAGACCTGAGAGATGTTGAACTAATGAGGTTTACATTGAATCAGTACTATTAGTAGAATAAGCCAAGAGCCGTAATTTCTACTACTTTAGGAAGATACACGTTCACCCAAGCAAAATGGAAGCATTCACTAACTTTCTTCTGAAGTTGGGAAAGATTTGATACATTGAATGGTACATTGAAAGTCCCCAATCGCCACACAAGCAGTATACCATATGTTTTGCTTCGACATATGAAAACAAAGGAATAATGACAGACCCCAATCCAATTACAGGAGAGAAGATGATGAGATGGAAGGGCAGGCAGCAGCTCAAACAAGATGGAATGAGAAAGGATGCCAGAACATTGGAGCAGATAGAAACTGGCCAGGTCTACACACAATCAATTTGACACTGTGTCCAGACTTCACAACTGAGATCAGACAAGATACATTGAAGAAAGAGACAGAGCTAATAGTTCTCTGGCTCTCATCCCAGTTTCTTCAAGCTGTTATCCTACATTTGTTGGCCCGAGCTAGCCAGGTGAGTTTGAGAATAGATGAGTTTCTAGGTGAGTGAGTTGCCAAGCTCATCCAAGTTGCGAAGCTAAGCCAGGTGAGTTGCCAAGCTAATCTAGCAGCCTCAGCTAATAATGGCAACATCACTCAAGAACAAGATTGGATTAGATTCTGCCGAAGATTTCTTCGATTCCAAAGCTTATTTAGGGTGCAGGCAGATGGGATAGCTTTACAATGAAAATCTGCTCATAAATGAGCAACCTTTGATGTATGCATGCAGACGGACGTGTTTACTGACTGCATTTGCACTTTATTAGAATCTGGAGCTTATGAAACTCCACAAGGAACATGGATTGTGAGATTAGGCTGTATGAAGAGCAGAAATGGAAAGGGAAATGGGTGATGGAGAGGGTAAAATATTTTCATGGACAAGTAGGTTCCAGGGCCCTCTTCCAAAAGGGGTTATACAATGGTCACGCTCAATGTTGATAATAATTTCAACATCAAGAAATGACTGGAAACATTTGGTATGAAGAAGGTTAAAAAAAATACAACGGCCCTGGAATCAAAGTACCAGATGTGGGGAATCAGGAATAGAATTGAAAAAAAAGAGGAATGCAGATGGAGAAAGAAAAATAGATCCAAGTCAAAAAGACAAGATAATAGTGGGAAAAATGGTCTTGCCTTAACCAGATTTAAAGCACTGTATTCCATCAGCCTCTTGGCAGAAGGTTTTTTTTTTTTCCTTTCACACAAAATAAAAGGTCATTAAAAACTCGTACACAGGTACATATACTCCTAAAGGTCTTTTAAAGTCATCATCAACAATGGGCTATGAAGATTCTTAGCAATCAAGAGGAAAAGTACATACATACCTCAAGGCAATACCATCAGGAGGAACTTAGATAGGATTCAGGCTTCAGACGCTACTCCACAGCCTTCAAACCCATCCAGGCACAGGCAAGTAAGCCTTACAGAAAAATTTCAGTAGTAATTCACTTCTCCTTAGACATAAAGACAATGACAGAGAGAAATAGAGAGTAAAAGGGATGAAAGAGAAGAAAAAGCAAGAAGTAGAATGAATAAAGAGAATTGGGAAAAAATAAGGAAGAGGTGCTAAAGGAACAAAGATGTCAGGAAGAACCCAGATAGATAGATTTCAGCAGTCACTGTTCAAACTCAAACGTTAGGAGGAGAGGAGATTGGGACCAAACTCTTTGTAGAGCGTTGGTGCTGCATAAGCAGTCTCCTTGGCTATTGGGAACAATCCTGGATGGGTCGCCACTCCAACACAGTATACCAGCATGCTGGCAGGAACAATCCTGGATGGGTCGCCACTCCAACACAGTATACCAGCATGCTGGCGGGAACAATCCTGGATGGGTCGCCACTCCAACACAGTATACCAGCATACTGGCGGGAACAATCCTGGATGGGTCGCCACTCCGACACAGTATACCAGCATGCTGGCGGGAACAATCCTGGATGGGTCGCCACTCCGACACAGTATACCAGCATGCTGGCGGGAACAATCCTGGATGGGTTGCCACTCCGACACAATATACCAGCATGCTGGCACTCATTTTGCCAACCTCAAAAGGATGACAGGCCGAGTTAACCTCACCTGGTATTAATTCAACAGTTGAGCAGGATTTGAACTCAGGACCCGAGGATCCAAAGCCCACCACCCGAACCATTAAGCCAACACCAGGCATAAACTCCAACGTTAGCACAACCAATAATCAACAAGACACTCTAAATAACACAAAATGAATGCAAAGGAAGACAGCCACGATGTGATTTACCGAGCTGTGAGGCATCACAGCATGAGAAGTCCTGAAATGCAAATGCAAACATTAACAAGTGGAAAGATAGTGAAAAATAGCCCTCAAACATGTGAATGGGAATAAGTGCTTGGAGTAAGAAAAAGGGAAGTGAGAGAAGACACATGAACAAGCGAAGAAAACTGGGTGAGGGGGTGGGAGGGAGGGGTAGGGAGGGATATTTAACAGCCGCACTCATCACGTATGTCTCTGAGTGGACGAGCAAGAGGAACAGAGATGGAGAAAGAGAAACAGAGATGGAGAAAGAGGAAAAGAGATGGCCAAAGAGGAATACAAATGGAGAAAGAAAAATAGATGGAGAAAGAGGAAGCAAGACGGGGAAATAGAAATAGAAGGAGAAAGAGGAATGGAAGAGAGAAAGAGGAATGGATATGGAGAAGGAGGAATGGATATGGAGAAAGAGAAATAGAGATGGAGAAAGAGAAAGATGAATACATCTGGAGAGAAAGGAACAGGGATGTAGACAGAGGAATAGAGATGGAGAAAGAGTGACAGCGATGGAGAAAGAGAAACAGAGGAGAAAGAGGAACAGCAATGGAGAAAGAGAAACAGAGGAGAAAGAGGAACAGAGATGGAGAAAGAGGAACAGAGATGCAGAAAGAGGAATGGATATGGAGAAAGATAAATAGAGATGGAGAAAGATAAATAGAGATGGAGAAAGAGGAGGAGACATGAAGAAAGAGGAACAGAGATGGAGAAACAGGAATAAAGATGGCGGTTGAGAAAGAGGAATGAAGATGGAGAAAGAGGAATGGAGATGGAGAAAGAGGAATTCAGATGGAGAAATATTCATGAAGTTGGACAAAGGGGAATGGATATGGAGAAAGATGAACAGAGATAGGGAAAAAGGAATGGACATGGAGAAAGAGGAGCAGAGATGGATAAAGAGGAATGAAGATGGAGAAAGAGGAATAGAGATGGAGAAAGAGGAACAGAGATGTAGAAAGAGGAACAGAGATGTAGAAAGAGGAATGAAGATGGAGAAAGAGCAGCAGTGATGGAGAAAGAGGAACAGAGATGGAAAAAGAGGAAGATGGAGAAAGAGGAATAGATATGGAGAAAGAGGAACAGAGTGGAGAAAGTGGAACAGAGATGGTGAAAGAGGAATAGAGATGGACAAACAGTAATGAAGATGGAGAAAGAGGAATGAAGATGGAGAAAGATGAACAGAGATGGAGAAAGAGTAATGCAAACGCAGAAAGAGGAACAGAGATGGAGAAAAAGGAATAGAAATGAAGAAAGAGGGACGGAGATGGAGAAAGAAGAATGAGGAAGCAGAAAGATGAATCGAGATGCAGAGAAAGGAAGAATGAGGTAGAAAGAGGAATAGAGATGGAGAAAGAACAATAGTTATGGAAAAAGAGGAATAGAGGTGGAGAATGAGGAATGGCGAAAGAGGAACAGAGAATGAGAAAGAGGAAAAGAGATGGAGAAAGAGAAATGGAGATTTAAAATTGGATTGAAGATGGAGAAAGAAAATTTGTAATGAAGATGCAGAAAGAGGAACAGAGATGGAGAAAGAGGAACAGAGACACAGAATGTGGAATGGAGATGGAGAAAGAGAAATGGAGATTGTGGAAGATGAATAGAGGAGAAGAAAGAGGAATGAACCTGGAGAAAGAGAAATGGAGATGAAGAAAGTGGAATAGATATGAAGAAAAAGGAATAGATATGGAGAAAGATGAACAGAGATAGGGAAAAAGGAATGAACATGGAGAAAGAGGAGCAGAGATGAATAAAGAGGAATGAAGATGGAGAAAGAGGAATAGAGATGGAGAAAGAGGAGCAGAAATGGATAAAGAGGAATGAAGATGGAGAAAGAGGAATAGAGATGGAGAAAGAGGAGCAGAAATGGACAAAGAGGAATGAAGATGGAGAAAGAGGAATGAAGATGGAGAAAGAGGAGCGGTGATGGAGAAAGAGGAATAGAGCTGGAAAAAGAGGAATAGAGATGGAGAAAGAGGAACATGGAGAAAGAGGAACAGAGTGGAGAAAGAGGAACAGAGATGGAGAAAGAGGAACAGAGATGGCCAAAGAGTAATGAAGATGGAGAAAGATGAACAGAGATGGACAAAGAGTAATGAAAACGGAGAAAGAGGAACAGAGATGGAGAAAGAGGAATAGATATGAAGAAAGAGGAACAGAGTGGAGAAAGTGGAACAGAGATGTAGAAAGTGGAACAGAGATGGAGAAAGAGGAACAGAGATGGAGAAAGAGGAACAGGGATGGAGAAAGGGGAACAGAGATGGACAAAGAGTAATGAAGATGGAGAAAGAGGAATGAAGATGGAGAAAGATGAATGAAGATGGAGAAAGATGAACAGAGATGGAGAAAGAGTAATGAAAACGGAGAAAGAGGAGCAAAAGATGGAGAAAGAGGAACAGAGATGGAGAAAAAGGAACAGAGATGGAGAAAAAGGAACAGAGATGGAGAAAGAGGAAAAGAGATAGAGAAAGAAGAACAGAGATGGAGAAAGAGGAGTAGAGATCGAGAAAGAGGAGCAGAGAGGGAGAAAGAGCATTAATGATGGAGAAAGAGGAATACAGATGGAGAAAGAGGAATAGAGATGGATAAAGAGGAACAGAGAATAAGAAAGAGGAAAAGAGATGGAGAAAGATGAACAGAGATGGAGAAAGAGGAATATAGATGGCGAAAGAGGAATAGTTATGGAAAAAGAGGAAGGGAGGTGGACAATGAGGAATGAAGATGGAGAAAGAGGAATAGATTTGGAGAAAGAGGAATAGATATGGAGAAAGAGGAATAGATATGGAGAAAGAGGAATAGATATGGAAAACCAGGAATATAGATGGAGAAAGAGGAATGAAGCTGGATAAAGAGAAATAGAGATGGAGGAAGAGGAATAGAGATGGAGAAATAGGAATGAAATTTGACAAAGGGGAATAGATATGGAGAAAGATGAACAGAGATCGGGAAAGAGGAATAGGGATGGAGAAAGAGGGTCAGAGATGGAGAAAGGGGGACAGAGATGGAGAAAGAGAAATGAAGATGGAGAAAGAGGAATGGAAATGGAGAAAGAGGAGCAGAGATGGAGAAAAGGAGCAGAGATTGGGAAAGAGGAATAGAGGTGGAAATAGAGGAATAATTATGGAAAAAGAGGAATATATATGTCAAAAGAAGAATGAAGATGGAGAAAGAAGAATAGATATGTAGAAAGAGCAACAGATATTGGGAAAGAGGAGTAGAGATGGAGAAAGGAACAGAGATGGAGAAAGAGGAACAGAGATGGAGAAAGAGCAGCGGTGATTGAGAAAGAGGAACAGAGATGGAGAAAGAGGAATGAAGATGGAGGAAGAGCAGCAGTGATGGAGAAAGAGGAATAGAGATCGAGAAAGAGGAACAAAGATGGAGAAAGAGGAATAGATATTGAGAAAGAGGAACAAATATGGAGAAAGATGAATGAAGATGGAGAAAGAGCAGTGGCGATGGAGAAAGAGGAACAGAGATGGAGAAAGAGTAATGAAGATGGAGAAAGTGGAGTGAAGATGGAGGAATATGAACAGAGATGGAGAAAGAGTAATGGAAATGGAGAAGGAGGAGCAAGAGATGGAGAAAAATGAACAGAGATGGAGAAAGAGGAATGAAGATGGAGAAAGATGAATGGAAATGGAGAAAGAGGAGCACGATATGGAGAAAAAGAGCAGAGATGGAGAAAACGGAATTAAGATGTTGAAGCGACAAGTTTGGTAACTTGAGCATATTGCCTGCTAGTTGATTCAACAACAGTTTTGAAAAAGAAAAAAAAACACCTTAAAACAAAAACCACCTCAAGGACGAAGTGTTACCATTATTGTACTTGCTGGGGTTTTGTTTTTTTTTATTAAAATTTTAATTGCAACACTCTCAGTTGGCGGTGCATGCGATTTTGTTTTTTTCCAAACAACTTGTTTCATTGCATTCGCGGCACCACACCGTTGTGTATTATTATTAAAATCCATTTAATTTAATGAAGCAGGCACTGTTGGTGGTGCAGTGTGGCATACTTGTGCCTCCTATTCGGTATAAACAAATGGATAGCTGGTGTGCATTGATGGGATTCAAAGCACATGTTAAAAAGAGAATATATTAAGATGCAGAATAATCTTTTCCAACCCACAATGACCTATAAAGTCCATGTTGGTGATTTATTTTGCCTTCCTGATGAATGCTTTATGAATCTACAAGCTGAAAGCACAAAAAATAATTATCCATACATGTTATATAGTCTTCGTAGAAGCCGCTGCTATTATTGAATTCGGAACCCGAAAAATGTGGAAAATGTGGAAGAGATTTTGATAATTTTCGGCCAAAATATGGAGCCAAATTACATTTTACTTATTTTATGGCACCCCAGATGCAGTCGCGTAATGGTTCTGTGTATGGCTGCATTCTATTCTGCCTGTCTGCATTACCAGATGAAACTCCAGTTGCCCTCAGGGCTGGAACCCTTTAAATGACAAGCTGGCTGATGCAAGGACAGCCTCCGACCAGCCGGGATCAGCCGGCTTGTCACCTAAAGGTTCCATCGCAAAAGCCACCATATACTCTGCTTTCTTCCACTGGATAAAGTCTTCCTGAACAATATCTTCAAAGTCAGGATTGCATCATAGCCTCTTGAGAAGTGCCTCTTACTAAAGACAAACAAACTCTCAGCACTTTTTTGGCGAATATAAATCATTACTGTATTTTGTAGAGACTTTGTCGAGGAAGTTTTATGGATGCTCCAGATATGTTTATGGAAGTAGAATGATGATCAAAATTGCACACACATAAGCGAAGACAAACATCAACATAAGCCAGCAGCCTTGTGTTGGCTTCATAGTAAAGGTGGCTAGCTTTAGATTTTAGGGTCTTCAGTTCAAGCCCCTGTTGGTGTTAAATTAACTCCAAGTGGAGTTCACTTAGCCTGTTAATCCTTCTGATGTCGGTGAAATGAGTACCAGTGTACTAGTAATAGAGGGCACTGCATCAGTGGCAGAGCTGTGCCCCCAGAAAATGATGCAACCAGCAGCCAGAGGTAACACACAACAGCTGGCTAACATGAACCAGCTCAAGTCAAGAAAAACGTAATAAATTGATTTATTAATAAGAAAAGGATTAATTATTCAACAAATTGTTTCATTCACTGTTACAAATCTGAACCTTTTGCCAGCAGCGTGATCACCTGGCTGGGAATACCAAATAGCCAAGCACAAAGCAGGCTTTTGCAACATCACACAGTATGGCACGGCTAACCAACTATAATAGCTCTCTCCTCTCTCTCCTCTCTCTCCCTCCTCTCTCTCCTCTCTCTCCTTATCCTCAAACTGCTCATGCATTGCAAATTGCAATACCAAGAAGTCTGTGCTTGTTGAGCTTGAAATCACCAGAATCTTCATTGAGCAGGAGGGTCTTCCTGTTCACCAAGCAAAGCAAACACGTCCAGGTACCATAAAGAGATCAGATAACCAGCTGAACCAGCATCGTGGGTTTATAGTACGGCAGCCTGTGCTTGCTGTGTGGGCTCAATGGCCCACCCAATTACACACTACATATCCCTTTGTGACAAAGTGGCAATCTGTCTGAAATCTGTCATCTTAACCCCCACTCCCCCCCCCCCCCATGGGGAAAGGAAATGGCACAAAACACATGTTGGAGACACAGTCCCTGTGATGATGACCAGTATCGCACACACTCCCAACGTTGCATTTGCTGTTAACTCGGTGAGCCCAGCCCATCCCTCATCCCACCCCCATTGCATTGCATCATTGCTCCCCCTGTGAAAGACCCAGGGATGTGACACCCCCAAAAGTACAGCAGGAGAAAGCAATGGTGTAGAATCAATATATTTTGTACCCCACCTGGATTACTTAAACTTTGGATCGCATTGGAGTTTGAGTTAGAGATTAAATTAGAATCAGTGTTAAATGAGGGTCATGGTTAGGTTATGAAGCATGAACACTCAGGGCTAAAGTGTGTTTTTGTGCATATATATATATATATATATATATATATATATATATATATATATATATATATATATATATATATATATATATATAATTTTTAGAACGCTTTCACATGATTCAAGATGGGGTGAAATTACAGCAAAAGCAAAAACAATAAGGTTTTGCTTACCCCAGAGGGCGTGCAGCGAGTTGTGGCAATAAACTCGGCGTGCCGGCTGGCATCACATGAACCCCAGATTGCCCCCAGGTGGGGTAAGTGATGGAGAAGGGGAGGTGAGACTCCACCTGGTGTCTTTTTTTCACATTCATTCACATTTGGAGAGAGCTCCCAGGCAATAAACCCTGGTGAAACTTTCCCAACGGGAAATCAACAATTAAGGGGCTAGCTATTATAGAACGCAGGTAACCTGTGTCAAATCAAAACTCCAATTAATGTGGACAACAACATGGGTGTATGCTACAGTGCAGTACATCATAGCACACCTATAAACAGTGAAGTAGCCACTCTTATTAAAGCATGTGTACAATTATATATATATATATATATATACTGTATATTGATATTCTAAATTCTAAATCATACAATATAATAGTTATCAGTTTGGAAATGATGGGAGTGAGAAAACAGACAGCATTCTGAAGTGCCATCAGTTAAAGGAACGTCAAAGCAAGGTGTGCGACTATATGCCAGAGATTGTGCAGGTATCAGGTACTCTCAGCAAATTGTGGGACCACACGCAAGGGGTTGTGAGATTTCCACATTCCAGACTGTGGAACCAGGCAGCAGCGGATTGGAGAGGACCACATAACAGGACCAGACATCAGCAGAGCCCACATCTCTTACTCACTGCTCAGTCGTTGGAAGAAGCTCGGAGGCCGTGGACAGTGCCGTCGGTGTCGCGAGGAGACACACGGGGATGGGAAGTGCTGGGCGCGGCTCGACGACACCGCGAACCATGGCCGAGGGACCCTCGCTGGCCCCTGGGGTTGGAGAGCAGGTGAGGAACACTGGCTCAGAAATGCTCCCGACGGGAAACGACACGAGACGCAACTCTGGTGCGCCTTCTCCGGCCAACTGCCGCTGTTGAAGATGAGGGAGAGAAAGTTGATGTTGATGCTGCTGCTGCTGCTGCTGCTGCTGCTGTCGTTGCAGACTGTGATGATGGAGGTTATGATGCGGACGATGGTGTTCGTGAGGATGGAATGGCAAGCCGCCGTGAGACCCCGTTTCGGATTCTTCTGCGGTGCAAGATATGCCAGGGGAGTTAAGACCCCTGTGGTGGTGGTGGTGGTGGTGCCCACAGGACGCCGGAGGACCTGCCACCGAAACACCGGGCACGTGCGGAGGGACGGCTCCGGACGCGGTGGGCAGAGTGGCTGCAGCGGCGGCGGCTTGCAGGGCGAGAGTGAGCGGGCAAGCGACGAGGTGTTGCCTCTGTTGCTCGGCGAGCGCGGCGTTGCGGAGGAGCAGCTCGGCAATGCGCGCCTCAAGCTCCTGCACCCGACGTCTCTGCCGAGCTATGAGTCCTTGCTGCGTCTCGATGATCTTGTTGAGCTCTTTGAGAAACTCAACGGCGCGGTTCGGAGTGTCCACACTCTCCTCCATGTCTTCAGGCTCCGGTTTGGCGCTCCGCGTGCCCCTGTCGTGCTCTCACAGGGACGTGCACGAGGCGTGAGGCGGTGCGTGCGCCATGCGCGCGCGGACGTGTCGGGGGCGAGACGGGGAGGAGGAGGAGGTGCGAGGAGGAGGAGGAGGGGGGAGGGGGCTCAGATAGAAGGAAGGCGGAATGGATGAATGGTGACGATTGGTTGACGATGTTGTGGAGATATCGAGGCGGGAATAGTTGGGAGACACGGCTGTGGGAAAAGATGAGGAAAAGCTTGAGTCGCAGCAGCTACGTCTGTGGAAAATGGATGGTGGAGGGTTGAGAGACCGGGAGGGGGTTGGTGGGTGGCGACGACATGGAGAGCGATATTATAGGCCACACGGACGGTGGTGAGTGAACATTTGCTGTCATCGCGGGAGAGATTATAATTTCAAGCGGACATGTCGTGGGAGAGGCAATGGTGGACTCACTGGTGGCCAGGTGATGATCCAGCGAAAGAATGTCCGTCAGAGGACCATGATCCGAGACCTTGAGGGCCAAGTTGAGGGAGAGAAGGCAAAATCGTTCGGATGATGAGAAAAACCGAGATGGCCATGGTTGACCCAGTTGACCTGGTTGACCCATTATGAGCAGATGGACAACTGAAGAACAGGGTGGTGGTGGTGGTGGTGGTGGTGGTGGTGGTGGTGGTGGTGGTGGTGGAGGCCTATTATGTCGATATTTATGGGACGAAGCGTGGTGGAAGCGGCGCGAAAAGAGTCAATTCGAGAAGAAACACACGAGGACCTCGCGATTCGGGACCAAGAATGTGCACGCCTTGGTTGATCGGCCGATTGGGGTGGCCAATTTTCGGTTTATCTTCCAGAGAATGGAGCTGTGGAGAAAGTGGATGCTTAAACGGAAAAAAAATTGACATTAAAAAAATCATAATGTGCACACGTAATGTCGACTATGATTGAAAAGGGCAATTATTTCTCGGGCAATGAATGAGAAAAAGAGGAAAAAAAAGAAAAAAAGAACGGGAATGCGAAGGGTTTCGTAAAACGCGATTTAAAAAATCGGAAAACATAATTGGACCTGCTGCGCCGCCGTACCAGCTGAGAGAGAGAGAGCGAGAGCGAGAGCGAGAGCGAGAGAGCGAGCGAGAGAGCGAGAGAGAGAGAGAGAGAGACAGAGAGACAGACGGTGTGCTGTGCTGTGCTGTGCCTGCACTAAACAGCATCAGTTGGTAATAATAATCCGTGCGTTTTATTTCGGTTTTGCCATTTTCGTTCGATTCTCCTCATTTTTTTTTCGCTTCCTATGAATCTATGATGCCCACTCGAACCGCGGAATCTCTCAATCCGGACGGTCCGGCCTTTCAAGTCCCACTCGTTCCGCAAGGACTGAGTCGCCAAGAGGCCATTCAGCAACTTGGAGACGCTCTGGAGATCCTGGACCGTGTTTCCAAGGACATCTTTTCTCGGTGGGTTCGATCGTGTTATTTGAAGCCGAGACGTCGGCCAAACTCGGGTCGTGTTCGCGACGAGGCGTCTGCGATCAGGAGTACACTTCCTGGAGGAGCAATTCGGCGAATGCAGCGAAATCGACTTGTTGTTGTCGTTGTTGCGAAGTGTAATTGAAGAGGTTGGTGGTGGTGGTCGTATGTCAGCTGAGCTGCCGGGGTAGCTCTCGTTTCTTGGAAGCGCGACTGTGTCGCTGATGCAGTGCCCCTCTACCAATACACACACACTGGAACTGGTACTCGTTTCGCCGACCTTGGAAGGATGACGGGCTGAGTCAACCCCCTGGTGTATTAATTCAGCGGCCGACGGGGCTTGAACTCGGGACCCTAGGATCCCAAGCCGCCGCCCGAACCACTGAGCCAACACCAGGTTAAGGAAGAGATTGATGTGATCAATCCCTTAAAGGATTAAGGATCCCTTAAAATGTGACGTCAGAGTGCAGTGGAGGCGTCAGAGCCTGTATGTAAACCTGGTGTAATTACTGGCGTCGATCGGAGGCTTCTTGATGGAAGCAAATGTCCTACTAATTGGCTAAACTGCTTTAAGTGTAATCATTTAATTGACGTCACAATATTGTTTCTGGCCACAGTTTTCACGGAGGTGTTGATCCTGGCATATAGACACAGGTGGACTGGATTTCCATCTCGGGGGGGGGGGGGGGGCGTTCACCCCATGCTGCCCTGATGATGTTAATCCAGATACATGCCCACCCCCTCGCATGGACCTTGTTCTCAGATTTCCCATTCTTACCCCCCCCCCCTTCTTCTCCCTCACCCTTATATTCTTTACTGCACATCTTGAGATGCACCGACGATGAATTGTACTTCACTCGCTATTCAAGTTTAGCCCACAGGTACTACTCTGAGAAGGAAACTACACACGTCGTTTAGTTTCTCTTCCCCTCATAAAGTTATCTGGTAGGTTTATCCAGAATGAGCACTGGGTAAGCCTGATTAAGGCAATTTGACACGTCGATCATTTTTGGTTTGTGTTGACTGCCACAACAATACGTCGATTATTACTAGGAAGAATTAAATGTGGCAAACCATGTGAAAGTGTTGTGTATTTTAACCTAACTCTTATCTGATCAAATATGTATAATTTATATATTTCCGTCAAGGTGTGTCTGATTTCTGGTGACGTTCATGATCAGATTTCTCCAAATATCCCTCCCCGCCACTACTTCCCGAAGCTCTGGCAGAGACAGCTTGGTTTGCAGAGTTTACCCCATCCATCCAGCACACACAAAGGTCTCTTTCTTCCTCTTCTTCATTCACCCATTCCCAGCATGCTCGATTTATCCAGAGTTTCGTTTTCTGCACGCATGATTCGTCCAACCAAAGTATGACACTTCCTGTTTTAACATCAGCCTTACTGATGTACCAGGTGGTCTCATTTCTTCACGCACTGACTTGCTTGTTTTTCTTGCAGTCCATGGAATTTTAAACATTCATCTCTAACAACAGATCTCAAAACTGTCGATCTTCTAACTTTCTTTCTTTTTCACTATCCATGACTCACATCCACACATTGTAAGTGGAAATACATTCACCAGTACTCACCAGGCTCCTCTTGGTTTGTGTTGTCACGTCTTTATCTTTCCAGATCTTTGTCAATCCTGACATTGCTGTTGTCCCCAATGTTAACCGTCTATCCATTTCTCCTCCACATTCTCCACTCACTTCAATCTTGGAACCCAGGAAGATGAAACTTTCCACTGTATACACATGATCGTCTCTCAATATTAACACGTCGATCTTCTCAGTTGACAAGATTTTAATATTTTTTAGGTTTAAATAAAGAACAGCCTTTTCACTTTCCTTCTTCACTGTCCACAGCAGTTTAATGAAGTCCTCTTTACTTTCTGCCAACAGAGTGGTATCATCAGCATACCTTAGGTTGTTGATGCATCTTGTTTCAATACCAACTCCAGCCTCTATGTCATCCAAGCTTCATTTCCTCTTAATGTTTTCACTATGCAGATTGACCAAGTAAGGGAGAGAATGCATCCATGTCTGACCCCTTATCCAATTGCAAACCATTCTGTCTCTCCATACTCTGTTCTTACTGTGGCTTCTTGTTTGATATACAGGCTTTTCAGCAGACATATCAGGTACTCAGACATCCCCGTTTCTCTCAGCATAATCCACATCATTCATGATCACAATTGAAAGCTATGTGATAATCTATTAAACAGAGATGTACCTTCTTCCTTTGATATATCCTTGCTTTTTCGTTGATCCACCTCAGATTTGCAATTCAATATCTAGTACCTCTTTCTCTTCTGAAACCTGCTTGCTCAGTGGGTATTTCTCCCTTCATGAAGTCATTCACAGTATTCTGTGTTTCTTCTCGAGTCATCTATTCGTTTTGATACATGTTCAGAATGTTACACCAACCATGCTGCAGGCTGTAATTGACAGGTTGCCTGTTTGGCAAGTCGGTAAGCTGTCATGTCAAGCAAATGTGCCATACTGCTATTAATTGGATCGTAGGACCATCAATTTTAATCGGTATTATTTGTCAATGTGACCGAATATCACATTTAACAATCGTTTTCCATCCTTGTTCTTCCATTTATTTTGGGGTGGAACTTGTTTTTTTTTGTGCAAGTGGAGAGGAGGTATGTTCTGAATTATTGGTAATTCCCTCCCTCCCTCACCCCTCCCACTCAAAAATTTATTTATTTTTTTGGTCCACAAAATTTAGGGTTAAGGAAGAGTGAGGTGACGGTGCAAAAAGACAATGGCCTGATAGTGGGGCAATAGGTGGTTGCAGTAAGTAAACGAATGACTGAATAGGAAATGAGAGACAGGGGAGGGGAGGAAACTTGCAAGTAAGAGGTTAGAATTTGGTGGGGTTTATGGCTTGGAGAAGATTGGGTGTGGCACAACACTGTGGTGGAGGAGGAGATTGGGACCATACTCTGTGCAGAGCGTTGGTGTTGCTTAAGCAGTCTCCTTGGCTATTGGGTACAATCCTGGACGGGTCGCCACTCTGACACAGTATACCAGCATATGCTGGCACTCATTTTGCCGACCTCGGAAGGATAACAGGCTGAGTTAACCCCACCTGGTATTGAATTAAACAGCCGAGCGGGATTTGAACTCGGGACTCTTGGATCCAAAGCCCACCGCCCTACCCATCAAGCCAACACCAGGCATACTGTGGTGTCCCACCAACTTAAAGCCATGGAGGGAAAAGTGGGAATCAACAGCCCCCCTTGGAATTTCCACAAAATATTTTGATATAAGGTTGCATTATTAACTTCTAAAATTATTGTATGAAGAGAAATTTAGCAAAATACAAAGAGCAACTAGAACAGCATTGCAGAGCGTATACCTCTGCCAGGCTGAACAGTTTCCATTTTGTAACCAATGGATCCGGACCTCAACCAAAATCAAATTGGCTTGTTCTTGTCATCCACCCAACTCATCCACTAAATTTTGTCAAAACCCGTCCACAACTTTTTGAAATATTGTGACACTGTATATCATTTTGGCCCCATCTCTCATTGGTAAAAAAAAATCCTTCCTCTTCTCCAATGGCTTGATTTCTGATCATCAATTTGGTTTCAGACCAGGTCACCCTACCCTGGATATGCTGCTTCTGCTCTCCCACCAATGGATGGAGGTCCTCAATGCCAGACAGGAAATCAGAGCCGTATCCCTGGACATATCGTGTGCTTTTGACACAGTCTGGCACCCTGCCCTACTCACCAAACTCTCTTCCCATGGTATCCAAGGCCATCTCCACTCATGGCTCACAGACTTCCTCTCCTGTCGCAGTCAACGTGTGGCCCTAAATGGAGTTCTTTCATCCCCTCTTCCTGTCCAGGCTGGAGTTCCTCAAGGTAGCGTTCTGGGCCCTGTTCTTTTTCTGGTTTTCATCAATGATCTCTCCGACTCTCTGGAAAATCCTCTATATCTCTTTGCTGATGACTCCACCCTCTGCCGTACCATCGGTCATCCCTCAGACCGGCAAGCAGCAACTTCTTCGCTCACTGCAGATCTGGATAAAATCACAAACTGGTCCAACACGTGGAACATGTCTTTCAATCCGGACAAATCTCACACTCTCACGATGTCTCTTCGAAAGGACCGTTTAGAACCCCCCCCCATCCACTTTCTCAACAATCCTCTGGAAGAAGTCCTTTCTTTCAAGCTTCTGGGTCTCACTATCTGCCATGACCTTTCCTGGGAAAGTCATTTCAAACCTCGCCTCCAAAGCCAGTCGCCGACTGGGAATCCTCCGTCGTGCAAAGTCCTTCCTCTGCCCTCCTGAACTCCTGACCACTTACAAAGCTTTCGTCTGCTGCCTGATGGAGTGCTGCTCTCCCCTCTGGGCTGGTGTTCCTGCCTCCCACCTTTCTCGGCTCCAGGCTGTAGAAACCAGGGCATTTCGGATCATCGGCATCTCCCGCAATGAGGCTGACTGAGTCTTTGGGCCTCTCACTCAATCACCGCAGGTGGGTCGGTGGTCTTTCTGTCTTCTACCATCTCCTCTCCAGCCTTGCCCCCCTGCTCTCTCTGCGATTTGTCCCAACCACATTTCCACAGGGCGCTCAAGGTCCGCCATCAACCCCCTTCTGGTAAAACTACCAAAATCACGAATCACTGCTCACGACCACTCTTTCATTCCTCTTTTTTCCCGCCTTTGGAATAAGCTCCCACACTCTCTTCACTCCTACTCTTCCCTCCAGGCTTTCAAAACAGCTGTTCACCACCACCACCCCATCCAAATCCTTGATCTTTTCTACCTCCGATAATCCACCCAAGCCCACTTCCTTCAAATTCCCTGCTTTCCGTCCTGAAAGTCCCTGTAATGTCCGTCTTCTATTCCCCATGTTCCCTGTCCCATCCCTCTCCCTTCCACAGATCTCCTAATGTCTCTGTTCCCCACTGTTTTGTCCCTCCCACTCACGCCCCTCTTGTCTCATGCCCCCTTGCTGTGCGTTGTGTGTTAGCTCTCACACGAGCCTCGACAAGGTATACAAAAAAAAAATCACGTTTAACATAATAATATCTGGATCTTCATCAAAATCTAATCTATTCATCCGTCATACACCCAACCTGCCCATCAAATTTTGTCCGAATCCATCTACAGCTCTGAGATATCTTGCTCACAAACAAACAAACGGGTGAATGCATCACCTCCGTCCATCTTCGGAGGTCGAGGTATTAAAGATTATTTCTGTAAAGTGTGCAAAGAACACGACTAAATTTTTTTTCTTCTGATCTTTCATATTATACTGACCCTTCCCCTCTACCCCTTTAAAATATTATGTACAAGTTTTATAGAATAATGTATTTACCCAGCAACTTTCTTTGTCCCTTTTTCCCCTCACTTGTGGAATTGCCGTTATACAGTATTTATAGTGTCTTGCCCTCCTCCCCCCCACCCCCACCACCACACCCCTCCAAGTCGATCTAGGTTGCAGCTCCTCTCCACCTCATGTTGTCTCAAATTCCCACTCACAATGTTTTATTTCCCTCTGCTCACCTCTTTGTTTCAAACACTGTGTCAACATATATTCTGCGTTACCATTCCTAGTTTGTAATCCCTTCATCCTTTGTCATTTTACTCTTCCTTGGACCTTGGCTTAGTAGTTTAGCAACAACACGTTGAGAAATGCTAAGAGCTGTCCCCATTGAAATATGTTTCTATGGAATGGGATGCAGTTAAAATACTTGTAACACCAACTCTCTCTGAGAGTGATATCTTGTGCACAATACCCCCCTCCCTACGGCAGGGGTCAGTGGTTAAACCACTTGTTCTATACCATGTGTACAGGTGAAAGTGACAAGTCGTCTCCCCACCCTCGTGGTGGGGAACGGGGTGTGGACGGATGGAACTATTTTGTGGCCATGACCTGACTGTTGGTACCCTGAGCACTATGCAAAATTTGGTGGAGATCGGCCAAGCAGTTTTTGATTCTCATGAAGATTTTCATACATACATACATACATACATGCATACATACATACCTGAAGATTGTTGTTTAATGCTGTAGATAGATGGTATAGAAAAAAAGAGTGAAACACTGCAATGACGAGCCAAATGGCCTCTTTTACATGTTTAAAGTCGTGCAGGAAGTTGCTGAGTGCAAGGAGTTTCCTGTGCCAACTCCTTACACTCAGCATGGATCCATTGTATATTCCTTTGCATTCTGCATTCAGAATATACAGTGCCTTTAGAAGGGTATTAATCACTCCCATTGACTTTTTCACATTTTGTTGTGTTGCAGCTTGAATTTAAAATTGGTTTAATTTTAATTTTTTTTTTGTCACCAATCTACACAAAATATCCCATAATGACAAAGTGAAAATGTGTTTTCAGAAATGTTTACAAATTTAAAATGAAAAGCTGAAATGCCTTGCTCCAATAAGTATTCAACCCCTTTGCTATGACACTCCAAATTGAGCTCAGGTGCATTCAATTTCCTTCGATCATCCTTGAGATGTCTCTACAACTTAATTGGAGCCCACCTGTGGCCAATTCGATTGATTGGACATGATTTTTAAAGAAGCATATCCTTCTATATAAGGTCCCACATTTGACAATGCACCTCAGAACAGAAAGTCTCCCATGAAGTCCAAGGAACTGTCCGTAGAACTCTGAGATAGAAATGTGACGAGGCGTAGATCTAGGGAAGGGTGAAAAACAATTTCTACAGTGTTGAAAGTTTCCACGACACAGTGAGCTCCATAATTAGGAAATGGAAATAATATGGAACTACCCAGACTCAACTCGAGCCTGTCATCCGACCAGACTTAGCAACCGGACAAGAAGGACTTTGGTCAGGGAAGTGAGCAATCTCCCCAAAAAACACTATGACAGAACTACAGAGGTCTTTTGCTGAGACGGGAGAACCTGCCGGCCGGAAGGCCAATGTCTGCAGCGTCTTTTGCTGAGACGAACTACAGAGGTCTTTTGCTGAGATGGGAGAACCTGCCGGCTGGAAGGCCAATGTCTGCAGCGCTTCACAAATCTCGGCTTTATGGGAGAGTGGCCAGACAGAAGCCACTCCTGAGAAAAAGACACAGCACACCTGGAGTTTGCAAAAGGCACGTGCGTGAAAGACTGAAAGCATGAGGCAAAATATTCTGTGATCTGATGAGGCAAAAATTGAACTCTTCGGCCTGAATGCAAAGCTCTACGTCTGACGGAAACCGAGCACAGCTCATCACCCATCTAACACCATCCCTACCGTGAAGCATGGTGGCGGCAGCATCATGCTATGGGGATGCTTTTCAGTGTCAGGGACTGGGAGACTTGTCAGTAGAAAGGGAACAATGAAATAGAACAAAATGCAGGCAAATTATTTTGGAGAACCTGCTACAGAGTGCAAAAGGAGAACCTGCTTCAGAGTTTATACTGCGGCAAAGATTTACGTTCCAACAGGCCAATGACCCCAAGCATACAGCCAGAGCAATCCTGGAATGACTTCAGAACAAGAACGTGAAAGTCCTTGAGTGGCCTGGCCAAATCCCATTGAGAATCTGTGGAAAGGCTTGAAGATTGCTGTTCACCAATACTCTCCATCAAACTTGACGGAGCTTGAGCAAATCTCCAAGGAAGAATGGGAGAAAATCCCCAAATCCAGATGTGCAAAGCTGATACAGATATTCCCAAGAAGACTCGAAGCTGTGATCACTGCCAAAGGTGCTTCTACAAAGTATTGATCATGAGGTTGACTACTTATTGACGTGAGACATTCAACTTTTCATTTTATATTAATTTGTAAAAATTTCTAAAAACATGTTTTCACTTTGTCATTATGGAGTATTTTGTGTAGATCGGTGCTAAAAATTTTTTTTAAATCAAATCCATTTTAAATTCAGGCTACAACACAAAATGTGAAAAAGTCGAGGGGTCTCAATACTTTCTGAAGGCACTGTACATGTTTAAATCCAAGTGGTTTGATTTCCCAACAGATGAGCTAAAAAGCCATTATTTCTTTCTTTAACTCAAGTTTGATTAAGTTTGAATTTTTTTTGTGACGTTGACTTTCTTCGTGAAAATAATATAGCACAAAAATTTTGAGGCAATTGGCCAGGGGTATGGAATTGTAGAAAAACCTCTACCCCCTCTTTCTCTCCCCCTCCTCTCCCCTGTCACCCTCTCTTCCCTCTCTCCTCCCCCCTCTCCCTTCACCCCACACCACCTCTCCCCCCTCCCTATATGTCTGTGCTCCATCCTTTTTAAACATTGAGTGTCAAGCAAGGAAGCAACACACACCACATTCAAGGTCTTTCATAAAACTCATTACTTGGCCTGGGTTCGAAATGCCAAACTCCTCGATTCTTAACGAATTACGTCGAGTCCACCGATAATTTAAAATTTTAAAAGCTTATTTTGGAGTTCTTTGAAGTTTATTATGAAACGTTATTTTTAGGTCACATTGCTAAATAGAGGGAGGTTACTCTTTAAATGACTGCCTTGCACTGCAAACTTTTGTTAAGAGACTTTCGGTGTAGGCTACTGTTATTAACAATGCCAACATAGTTTGTTCAACTCTGTGATGATCCTCATACTCTGTCACAGAGCGTCGGCACCACTGAAGCAGCTTCCTGAGCAAGGGTTATACTGGGTGGTTTCTTATTGCCTTCCCAGTAGTAGTTCGGGCAGAAATTTGGCCACGGTGCCGGCGATAGCTCGCCTAATCTTCGCAAAGGACACTGTGGGGATCTTTAACGTCTACCAACTAATGTAGGCAGATGGGATGCCAAGTTCAAAGTCCATCAGAGGGAAGGTACACACATTGATGAATCGCCCTGCCTCTGAAACACCGGGATGACAGTTTTCGCTGGGTCGGGATTCAAACCCAGGCTGGACAGCTTAGAGTCGAGTGTGCATACCTCTGGGCCATCCGGTCAGCCAAGGTCTTATCTTAATACACTGTTAATAAAACAAACTGTGATTCCATGTTGTATTTATACGATTAAAATGTATCTCGTTTGGTATCATGTATTTGTTCTGGTTGTATGTTGAGCTTTGCCTGTATGCAGAGCTTTTCAAAAGCATTGCGGGAACTGGCTACCGGACGTTGGTAGCCACCCTGATCTAGTCGAGCTGTAAAGGAAGCAACTAGAAAACACAGGTTGAACTTTCACACTCCACTGCTTCCACAAATAGTTGCGCTTGCGGAAGTGGAAGACAGCCGTCCATGTGAATGCATGGAGAGACACCACACTTCACTTTATATAATAGTCCAGATGCGAAATGTTGACTTTTTAAATTTTTTTTTTTGATGAAGTGTGTTTTAGGGTCCACACTTTTTTAAATTGCTTTTTGTAACTTCATAGTGTACTGAAAAATTATCTGCCAGGTGACGCCTTGTCACCTTTGGGTAAAATGTTTTGACATTTCAAAATGGCATCATAATATGTCCTTAAAAAACGGTCAAATACACTGATTGGTCTTATTGGATTTATCTGTCTGAAATAGCCACGTCAATTTTGAAGGTATGTTTGTTATTTATTTGATTCCTTGACAGATTATGACCTCAAAAATCTCAAGGCACGAAAAAGATGGGCTCTGAGTCTGCACATCTGCAGTCAACTTGTCAAGGATGTCACTGCAGTGAAGGATGGCCAATCACAACCAGAAGTTACTGCACACTAGGAAGAGATGAAATCCCAAATAAAATCAGATGCTGAAGACAGGAACATGATTCATTTGAAGTTGGAATATTCCATCGACCCTCTGGATCATTTGGTACATCAAAATGGCATCATCAATATTGCGATTGGAAGAATAGGCCCAGAGTCAGTGAATACCGATAAGTCAGTAGCTATTGGGAAATACCAAATGGAAACATATGAAGCGAAGTGGCTACAATGTTTCCACAACTCTTTGCAGAAGAATTTGGTGACTATGTCTATGAAAATGAATTATGTCAAAGTAGGGAAAACAGATGTCTGACACCAATCTAATCTTTGCTCTAGTTGTGGTATTACAACAACCTTGACAAGACTTCAGTCTGAAAAATGTCCTCTAATATTCATGAACTTGCTCCAGCACCTACATCCATGGTTGGTAATGGTGGAGAGATGAGTATGAGGTCAACAAAATGTACATTGAAGAGGAAACTCCAGGTAGAAGCTTCGGGGAGAACGATCCAACAGCCAGAGGCAATTGTCATTCATGGTAGTGCTGTGCTGTGGACCGTTCATTGGCCAACAAAAGGCACAGTACTCAATTATTTCAACAATTTCAGTGACTATGTGTTCAAGCCACTGGAGATGTGTGATGTGTATTTGGTCTTTGACCGATACTATGAATTCAGTATCAAGAGTGGAAAACGATCTAGTCGAGCTGTAAAGGAAGCAACTAGAAAACACAGGTTGAACATTCACACTCCACTACTTCCACAAATAGTTGCGCTTGCAGTTACAGAAAATAAGATGCAGTTGGTGGACATTATCTGTCAAAATCTTCAGGAGAGAGGTGAGCATTTCACGAGTAATCGTAATAAACTTGCTATGACGAGGCACAAAGACTTCCCTGGACAGATCCAGATGGGAGATTTGACAAATCACAATGACGTAAGAACATCGCATGAGAAGGCAGATGTCATCATCATTCAGGAAATTGATGTCACCATAAAATGGTTAATTTGGTGCTGGCAAGTTAGATACAAATCATCTGTGATTATACTGATTTATTCATCCTATTAGTCCATTGCTGCTCCACTTTGCAACTGACTTGTAGCATAGCGATGATGGGCACAAGCTCTGGAAGAATTACCATTGATGTCAAAGCAACATCAGAGAAGTGCACCAATGTTGCTTCGCTACTTTTATGTACACATGCATTAACAGGTTGCGATACAGTCCCTTGTTTGTTTGAAACTGCCGTAAATGTATTGAAAGCTGGAAAGAAACTAAAACATATCGATAAACTTGATGCAAATGTGGATGATGTCTTGGATGAAGCAACGTCTTTTATTACTTCTTGTTTTGGAGATCAGAATTATCAGATTATATCTGACGCCTAATTATCAGAACATATCTGACGTCCGATAGTACATATGGTCAACAAAGATGGCGAAACGTAAAGTGATGTCAGCTCCTGAATTGAAGACCTTGCCACCAACGACTGAAGCCTTTGAACAAAATATTCATGGAGCACATATTCAAGTATGTATTTGGCATTCAGCATTATATCAAGACCCTCCTCCATTGAATCCAGTATATTTCGGTTGGGCTCATGATGAAGAGACAGTCACTTACACCAGTTATTCTGCCTGTTGATGTTTCACCAGCACCTTCTAAAGTTCTCGAGATTACTCGGTGTTGAGGTTCTACAGATCACCCATGTTCAACAGCACGGTGTAGCTGCTCAGCAGCGAAATTATCATGTTCAATGCTTTACAATTGTCATGGTGAAGCCCCACACCAAAAACAAACACACAAAGATAGCTTGCATTTAGGAGGATGAAGATGATGACGACGGTGATTATGATGAAGAAGAAGTTTATACCACTGAGGATGACTAATTGGTGGAAGTGGGTGAATTACTTGAGGTCATTTAGCTATTATCACAATATGAATGTGTTTGAATTATTGACCCCGGATTTGTACACAAGATGATGCACTATTTTCATGCTCAATACTCATAAGTACATCTGAGATTATTTGGAATGATTTGCAAAAGTTCTCGGAAAAGCATTGAATTTCACGTTTAATGTATAAAATATGTACCCGATATACATTTGTGAGGGAATAAGCATAAAAATATTCTGAATCAATTTGAATTGTCAAGCAATGTGTTCGAAAAGAAATGCTGAGATATGTGCTTTGCCGATGTTATGCCAGTGCCCACGTACAACCTCGTTCGTGTGTTATAACTTCCTTATCTGGATGTTATCGTGTACAACGGTAACACCATTAAATTCTACTCAAGAAAAGCATTCCAAAGAGGTGCTACTTGCCATATAATTTGATAAAGTATATGAAAGGTGAATATTATTATTAGCGATTACAGCATATGTAATTACATTATACGAATAAATTGACTGGCTGGCTTCGTTTGAGCATGAACCTACATACACCAAACTGCAATCAATTGTTTCGAGCATGACTTTCAATCTCCACACCGAATTCAAAACAGATAGATATTCATATATACTACCTCATTTATTTATTGGGCACCACTGTATAGTAGTGGACACATTGAGTTGTCATGAGTGCCTGACCCTTCAATACAAGAAAGGGCAATAATAAATAATTCTCCAAAGGTGACTGGATGTCACTCACTGGTTTCTGAGTCAGTAGACCCTGGAGGCTAGGAAACCATCAAAAAACATTGTGTGGACCTTAAAACACTTCACTGGTTTGGCATCCGGACTAATACATTCAAGATCTGGTTATTTAGACTTCAGGAACCATCACGAAGATTGAGGTTTAATGCTGGATCAAAAATTAACCTGAGAGTACACCGTAGCAATGTTGGGCCTCATTTCATTATTTGAGGTCAGTTTCTCGTCAGTCTCATCTGTATCTGTATCGATGCTGTACAAATGCCCAAACAATGGGGCTATTCATGTGGAGTGGTTTGGGGGGGGGGGAGGGGCAGTCTCATTTGACTTTTTTTTTTGTATGATTTTCTGACGTACACAAATGCACACATGTGGAGAATTTCTTTGACCGGGGAGGGGGTGGGAGGTAGTGTGCCTATGACTTGAACATCGGCCGTACCCCCAGCATGCATGCAAAATTTGGTGGAGATTGGCCCAAGAGTGTGGAATTGCATATAAATCAAAGAAAAGGCTTCACACTCATACACACACACACACACACACACACACACACATAGAGAAACTCACTCTCTTATATATTGCAGATACTATTAGAGTACCCACCCTCCGGGTGGGTGGAGTTTTTTTAAAAATACAAAGTCAAGGCTCGTGGAAGAGTTTTAGGATCATTGGTGCCTCCCACGGTGAGGCTGAGTCTTTGGACCTCTCACTCTCTCACCGCAGGCAGGTCGGTGGTCATTCTGTCTTCTACCATCTCCTCTCCGGTCTCGCCCCCCCCGCTCTGTCTGCGATATGTCCCCCCCCCCATATTTCCGCAGGGCGTTCAAGATCCGCCAACAACCCCCTTCTGGTAAAACTACCAAAATCACGAATCGCTGCTCGCCTTCACTCCTATCATGCCTGTTTTTTCCCGCCTTTGGAATAAGCTCCCACACTCTCTTAACTCCTACTCTTCCCTCCAGGTCTTCAAAACCGCTGTTCACCACCACCTCTTATCTTCCCCCTCCAAAGCCACAATCTTTTCCTCCCCCACTAATCCACCCAAACCCCACCTCCTCCAAATTCCCTGCTTTCCTTCCCGAAAGTTCGTTGTCGTGTAAGGTCTTGAAAGTCCCTGTGGTGTCCATCTTGTATACCCTGTGTTCCCTGTCCCATCCCTCTACCTTCCACAGATCTCCTAGTGTCTCTTCCCCACTGTTTTGGCTTTCCCTTTCCCACCCCTCTTGTCTTCTGCCCCTTCTGTGTGTTGTGTTGGCTCTCGTATGAGCCTCGACAATGTATACAAAAAAAAATAAACGACTCGGAAGACTGGATCAGGATGCACAAGACAAAATGAACAGTAGAGAGAGAGAGGGGGGGGAAACAACCACAGCAGGGATGAAGGACAAAATAGAGGGAGACTTGGACGATTCAGGGATGGGGGGAAGGGGTGAGGGCTACTTAAAGATCCTATGGGACGGACAAATTGGATACAGAAGGAAAAACTGGAAATTTGGGAGTTGACCGGGGAAGAAGAAAAATTATGGTTTTGGATTGGGGGTGATCTGAGATGGTGGAGAACAGCTGTGTTGAAGACCTGGAGAGAAGAATGAGACTGAAGAGAATGTGGAAATAGATACCACAGGTGGTGTAAAAAAGAGGAATGAATCAATGAATGAGTGGAGGTGAGCAGTGATTCTGGATTTTGGGAGTTTCACTCGAAGGGGGTTGATGGTGGACTGTATGTGCCCTGCAGAAACCTGTGGGTGACCTTACTTGCTGAAAGTTTGCACATTACTTTGTGAAAAAAGTTATAGTCTGTATATTTGCAGTCAGACTCTCATCGATGTTTGTGCTGCTTGTGGCTAGATGAGAGAGGGTCGAGAGCAGGGGTGTTCAACCCACTTGCTTCAATTGCTCACCTAGTGGTAGTGCTCATCCCATTACCCGGCCAAAACCTAAAGTGATGTAAAAACCTCAAGGATTAATCATTTTTAAAGCGGTTTATGATCATTTTAATTCACCTTCAATCACAAATAGGATATAATATAGAGGACATATGACCAGGTAATTCAATGGTAAAGTGGCAGTGGTTTTTATTTTTATTTTTTATTTTTGCAACGAGAAATAACAATCGAGGTGCTGTAAAACTCAAAGCACATTGCAAATCTGCTTCGCCTTCCAAATTGCTTAGACCTTTCGTTTTTATTGCCAGCAGAAATGAAAACACTGACTCGCAAAGGTAGGTAGATGAAAAAGTGACGAGGACTCGAAGAGCTACGAGGAGCATCTTGGCCCAGAGGTTGGGAAGGCTCAGGTCTGGAAATTCACGTCCTTAAATGAAACATTACATTAAAATGATAGAAACAAGCATTAAATTAAAATGATTAAATACACCCTAAATTGAATATAAATGTGAATGTATATATATATATATATATATATATATATATATATATATAATTACTGGCCATAGGGTGTGTGATTTGATTCGTTTGAGAGCGATTTTTTTTTTTTTCCTCCTTCCTATTTTGATTTGAAAGCGATCTTCCATTACCCCACTGGATATCCAAAATTACCCCCAAGGGGTAATTATCCAGGGGGGTAATGGAGGTAATTACCCTTGCCAAAGGATTTGGAGAGAGTATTGCATTTGGGTACGTTTGTTTGTTTGTCTGTCTGTCTGTGTTTGTCCGCACAGCACTTTCGTGTTTTTCTCTGCAACTGCTTGGTGGATTGAGACGAAATTTTCACCATTGGTGTGACTACTGATGTAGAATGTTTGATGATAATTATGACGTCATAGGTTACGTGGTGTGGCAGCCATATTGGAAAAACGGAAAAACTTTGGACCTCTGTATCTCTGAAACCGCACCAAGGAAATAATTGAAACTTGGCACGTAGCAAGTACTCCTCATGGGGAATGAGTCTGATTTTTTTTCAATGACGTCATTGGTGCCCTCGTTTTGATGTCATAATTGCATATGTGGAATGCCACATCCAATCAGTATAAAAAAATTGAGTGTCATCTGGAGATAAAATTGTCCACAGAAAAAAAAAATTCATGACTTTATCGGTCAAGCGATTCGGCAGCCATATTGTTAATAAAAGAAACTTAAAAAAATCTTCTTCCCTGAAGTGGCTGAACAGATAGAGGCGAAACTTTACACGTATGACTGCCTCGCCATGAGGAACAAAAGGTTAACGCATATGATGTCATTGATCACATGGTTTGGCTGCCATATTGGATTTACCCGAAAACCTATAAAATACACCATTCAAAAGAAGTCCTGACGAGGGTTTGCAAACTCTGATTGCTCCTTTTCTTGTTGCCCCTGTATTGAGAATTCCTGGTCGAGAGTCTAAATGCTTAAGGGGTCTAAAAATCTAAAGGGTATGTTCCAATGGGAGTTAGGGATCTGTAGGGTCTGAGGAGTCTAAAGGGGTAGTGAAGTTTCCAAAGGGAAAGTCTAAAAGATATTGAAGAGGCAAAGAATAACCTAACACAGCCATATGCTCCTGAATCAAGAAAAATGTGCTCGGAAAATCAGACGACAACAGTCGCTGCTGAGCAACAAAAGAACTGACGAGTATGGGTCACAGTTAATGAAGTCACTGGTAGAAAGCCTACTAAGGGTGAAATAATAAGGAACTAATGTGAAAGTGGAAGAAGCACTTCTCAAATTTATTTGCACAAAGACTTGTACTTGATCACCAACAGATGCAAACGATTGTTGACAAACCCTTA
The DNA here is from genome assembly GCF_056783735.1 of Eptatretus burgeri. Classification (NCBI taxonomy): domain Eukaryota; kingdom Metazoa; phylum Chordata; class Myxini; order Myxiniformes; family Myxinidae; genus Eptatretus; species Eptatretus burgeri. Next base: position 25,571,065 of record NC_140970.1, on the reverse strand, counting down.
CCAATCGAGTGCAAACCTTCGCCAAGATCCAGATTCGGATCATCACCAAAATAGAGTTAATCCTTCCTTGTCACACACCCAACCTGTCCACCAAGTTTTGTCTGAATCCATCCAAAACTTTTTGAGATTATAATGCTATATATAGTTTTTGGCCCTCTCTCTCAATGGTGAAGAATTCTCATTTCTGGATCTTCACCAAAATCTAATCAATGCATCCTTGTCAAAGTCCCAACCTGTCCACCAAATTTCGTCTGAATCCATCCACAGCCTTTTGAGATATCCTGCACACGAACAGATTGAGGGGTGAAAACATAACCTCCTTCACCTTCGGTGGCAGATATATATATATATATATATATATATATATATATATATATATATATATATATATATATATATATATATATATATATATATATATATATATATATATATATATATATATATATATATATATATATATATATATATACTTCGTTCTCCTTTAAATGCACTTGAAATCAATTTAAGAATGCATTTCAACCCTTATATCTCCTTCAAAAATACTACACATGTTTTCCTTCTGCACCACAATATATGTATCTTCACAAGGATTATTCTGCAGAGATGTTTGTCATCAACCATCCCCCCCCCCCACACACACACACACACACACACACACACACACACACACACACACACACACACACACACACACACACACACACACACACACACACACACACACACACACACACACACACACACACACACACACACACACACACACACACACACACACACGTACAGTGCAGCATTTCTTTATGCTTTCCACAAGAGATGAGATCTCATCTATCATCCCATGATCTTTATCTCCATTTGTAAAGTTGGGAATCTGGAATCAAAATAAGCATGTACCCCCACCCCAGCTGCTCAAAGCTTCACGCCCCCCTTGAATCATCCCTGGCGGTGGAGTTTAACTTTACATCAATAATTCAATTTATCACTTCCCATGTAGTGACCTTAACACCTCCAATTCCCCAGGAGTACCTCTGGCTGTGACTTTCCTCTGCTCCCACCTCTTGTTCATCTGTGTGTTATATCACACTCCAAACAGTGACTCCATTTACATCTCTCTCTCAGATAACAATGACAAAATTTTAACCACTCATCCCAACTCTCCCTTCCTCGTACGTGGCGATTTATTATTTTTTTTTCTTTGAATGTCACCATACAAATTGTCTGGGTATGGGTACCTCTTTCACCAGCCAAAGCACTTAAGTAAAGGACTGCTGTGACTCCATGGGACTGACTCGATCTGAACTTTCCAACCCAGATTTCTCCCAATGGCAAATCCTCCCTTCTGGACTTGGTGATGACCAACTTTCCCATAAATGTCTCCTGCTCTTCCTCTGCTCCAATTGGTTCATCTGATCATGTGCTTGTAAAAGTCAACATCTCTCTTGCTATTCTTGGATTCAGAGAGGTGCCTTAACCCTGGCGAGTTTGACAGTTCACTCAGGCAGATTGGCAGGGACTGCAAACAGCCATCTCTTCAGGACTGGTCTCTCATATCCACTGCCCCCGATGTTAACTCAGCCTGGGAAGTCTTCCACAGAAACCTGCTATCTCATCATCCCATCTCGTCTTCAATTATCCTACCTCTCTTCCGGCCAATGGTACACTGAAACAACTGCTTTCTTTTCCTGGAAGGCTAATCCAACTGAAGGCAATCTCAGTGCATTCAAAAAGTCCGCAACAGGTGTGTGTCCAATCCACTCTCAGGAGAGCCAGAAAACAACATCTGTCCAACCTCAAAAACGAACTTTCAAACTTGTCTCCCTCCTCAAAAACCTGTGGCACGTTGTCAAGTCTGTCTCTGGAATCTGCTTCCCTTCCATCCCTTCCATCTCTTCAAATAGCACCACATCCGACTCCACTCGTGAGAAGGCTGAATGCCTCAATTCTGTGTTTGCTTCCTCTTCTTGTGTCCTCAATTCCTCACTCTTAGTACTGTGGAAGTAATTTTCGTCACAGGAAAATAAAATTCAAAGACAAGCTGTTTATTGAATAAAACAAAAGACACTTGTGCTCAAGAGGAAGGCTTCAGCTCTCAACGATGTTGCGAGCCAAAGACTTCAAAACCACATCGAATATTGAGTATATATACAGTTTTTTTTCACGATATCAGATAGAACTTTGTGGATTTCAAATTTGCTACACAAACGGGTTTTGGTTTGTTTTTGGAGTTTGTTTACAGCCTCGGGAAGGGGGTAAATTGAGATACGAGAGAGAGAGAGAGAGAGAGAGAGAGAGAGAGAGAGAGAGAGAGAGAGAGAGAGAGAGAGAGAGAGAGAGAGAGAGAGAGAGAGAGAGAGAGAGAGAGAGAGAGAGAGAGAGAGAGAGAGAGAGAGAGAGAGAGAGAGAGAGAGAGAGAGAGAGAGAGATATATATATATATATATATATATATATATATATATATATATATATATATATATATATATATATATATATATATATAGAGATAGATTGTTTGTTTTGCCCTGCTGACTAAGATGGCCACCAGACAATGATCACCAAACAGATAAGGTTTTATAAGGTTGTTTATGACTAAAGTAAAGATCATGTGTGTATTCTGCTTCTTACTAGCCTTCTCAGCATGTATATTTAGCTTTCTCAGCATGTATCTTTATTAAATTATTTCTCAAAAAGAACTAAACCAAGTTAATTTGCATTTTACATGATTATAAATTTGATTTTAATAATTCAGTTTCCACAGTACCCATCCTTCCCTGTCGTGCCCAATTTCTCCTGGACTCTGTCTTTTGCACCTGAGAAGGTGGAGAAGGTTCTTTCAAACTCTTTGAAACTTTCTTTCAAAAGAAGGTTCAAACTTATTTATTTATATATATATATATATATATATATATATATATATATATATATATATATATATATATATATATATATATATATATACATATCTATATATTATATACAGGCAAGCCCAAAATTACTTTATCCCTGATAAATTTCTCGCACTTCCCTCCATCCCTTCCCCTCTGTCCTCGCCCCTCGCCCCTCGCCTGCTATGGTATGCGGAAACACTGACTCAGAAGAATGATGGAGCACATACAGATAAAATGACAAATTAATTATTGTAAGTACTGTGCAATAAAACCTGTACATTAAAAGAGTTCAAGAACAATGCTTCACTGGGAAGGGGTAAAGTGACTTTCAGGCTATATATATATATATGTATATACAGTAGACGAGGCGTAAGTCGGCAGCGTGTAACTCGTCACTTCGCCTCAGTCGGCAGCGTCAAAAAGTCCCGAATTTATCTCATGTTAAATCCCTTTGAATAAAGGGTCATCCCTCTGTAAGTCGTCACTTCGTCTAAGTCGTCAGATGTTGTCCGTTCCCGCGTAATGGAATCTCAAGTAAATTACCACTCCTAACTCGTCACACGGAACTGCTGCCTCGTGAGAAGCCCGATTTCATGGAATCGTGATGCTCGCTCATTGTTTTACACCGCCAGTGATAGGCTGTTTATAACTGCGTACACACGTTGATCGCACTACAGGCAGGACAATGGCGACTAAGCGTAAGCTTACAACTAAAACCTACCAAGAAAAATACGACATTATCCAGTTTTGCGAGGCAAACCCACTGATGAAGAAAACAGCCATAGCTGAGAAGTTGGACATCAAACGGCAGACATTGAACGATATCTTGAAAAATAAGGGCAAGATATTTGGACAAGTGGAGAAGATCACGAGGCCGGTGGTCAGTGTGAAACGCGTGAAATGTGTGTCCTTTGAAGATGTCGATGACGCGCTCGTCATCTGGTTTTGGCAAATGTCGGCTCAGCCAAATATTCGGTTGGACGGTGAAATGTTGCTGCTGAAGGCACGTAAATTCGCTGCGGACCTCGGGCATGATGATGCCGAGACCTTGCCGATGCACTGGATAGACAGATTCAAAGTGAGGTGGGGAATCGGCAAGGTCAAGAGGTGCGGCGAATCAGGCAGCGTGGATTCGCCGATACTGTCTGGATGTGATGCGCCGATACTGTCTTTTGGTGGAGGATTGCCCAGACAACATCATGAAATACAATGACCGGTTTGAGTCCTTTCTCATGCACCAGATGCCCAAGAGTTTGAGGCAGTCAAACATAACTGATTACTTCGCGAAGGAGTAAAGGATCAATCGAGCTTCGTGTTGAAGTCCGATCATGGTTTTATATTGGCTTGTTTTGTACATTACCACACTCACTCACACATAGGCATTGAGTGGTAATCATCACCACGATGACTGTGTGTCATGTAATTTGTCACCATACCATCATCGATGGTATACGAGTTGTCTTACAGTTGTTCATTATCTTTACTTTTGATTAACTGATTCATGAATTCCATCTTTGCTTGATCAATTTCCAACTCACCAATGAACCCCCACCTATGCCCCGAGGATTGTGTTTTCCTTTTGGTACAATAGCCGGCTCTCACACATATGTGTCCAGGCCACGCGCGACTTCATCCTTCACCCCACAGTCATCATGAATGTTCGCATATGCGCAAGTCGTCACTTTTTTCCCCGGTCCCGATGATGACTACTAACGCCGAGTCTACTGTATATATATATATATATATATATATATATATATATATATATATATATATATATATATATATATATATATATATATATATATATATATATATATATATATATATATATATATATATATATATATGTGTGTATATGTGTATATGTGTGTATATGTATATATGTATATATGTATATATGTATATATATATATTTATATATATATATATATATATATATATATATATATATATATATATATATATATATATATATATATATATATATATATACATGTGTGTATATTGTTACGGATTCGCGCCCGCCGGCGTGCGGACGGCCACGTAACTCGAATCGCGGCACGTCGCCCACCGGACGGACAATCCAGTCGTGACCCTCTCGGACTAACGCCGGGAACCAGTCACGGGTGGACCTTTCGGTCTCACCGCGATCGAGCCAATCAGCCCCCGCGTGGGATAGGGTTGCTCGCCAAATTCGACCTACCTAAGTACCCACACGGAGGGTAGACCGGGCGATCGCAGGTCGACTTCGGACACGGGCCACTTAAGCGACCCGTTCCGTACTATCGGGATAACCGAGCGGTGTTATCGTCGGCCTCGACGGTTCGATTAATTATCGGGCGTATTCAGCCCACTACCAACCCTTTACGTGAAGTAAGATGGGGATTCGATAGAGGAAAAGACGAAGCGAAGCGGGAAACAGTTCAACAATAAAGCACATTTATTCGCGATGAACGGAAAGCACACATATTCAATTCCACCAAAAGCACATAGAAAAGGAAAAGAAACACAATGCAATTTTACACAAAAAGCAAATGCGACAATGCAGATCTAATACCGACTACGCGAGCACACGGCAACACTTATACAATTTTACTTCACAGACGGCGCCGACAACACATACCCAAAACCAAGAAAAAGAACACCCTCAAAGATGAGGCGGGCCTGAGGCCGAGACCGGGTCGGGCCTACCCGTCTGGTGATGAGACGCGGAGCGGCGATGGTGCCTCAACTCCGCGGGCCTCGCGGGCAGTGTCTGGTAGGGGGTGGGAAAGGGGCCCCCTTGGTCGCACTATCTCAGCACGGGGGGAAACAGGAGGGGGTTGCTGATGCTCGGGGGAAAGGAGGATTTCTACTCTGCCTCGAGTCCCGCGACGAGCGTCTCCACCTCGACCAGGTCGCGCCGTCGGCCTCCCTGATGTGCAGCTCCCGGCACGACGCGAGCACCCCCTCGTCTGCCCTCGCCGCCTCTCCACAGCTCCGTCCCCTTCGCTCCGACTCCAACGCACACGACGACGACCAACTCCTTCTTGCTTCGTCTTCCCAACTCCACCGACTGCGAAGTCTTAACTCCCTTTACTTGACGAACGCGGTCGCTTATATAAGCCCCGTGGCTTCGCTCTCTCATCTTTGAGAGAGCTGCTCGCATGCAGTCTCTGGCTCAAAACAATGCAGGTGACAGGGAACGTGGCTGGCTGCTCACACGCAGTCCAAGGCCTTCCCTTTTGAACTGAACGCAGTGAACCACAACGGTGCACGGGCTGCACAAACGTAGTCTCCGTGCCAGCTCAAGTGGCACACGCAATGAACACAACGAATGGATGGATGAACACAAACACGGTGCACGGGCCGCCACTGCAGGCCCGTGTTGTAGCTGCCAACAGGGCAGTTCTCGCAGCTTGCAAACTGTTGCCTTCTGATCCTGGCGCACATGGAAATGAACAGGGGGGGGGGCAAAGCAAAAATTGAACGGGGCTGGTGAACATGGGCAGTGGGCATGGCATGGCAAAGGCAGCAGGCAAACTCAGCCCGCAGAAGAAGGCCGCTGCAGGCAAACACAGCCGGCAGATGAACTGGCCGGCACAGGCCTTGAAGTACAGCAGCTGCAGACGATCCAGCCGGCACAGACCTTGCAGCACACAACAGCTGCCTATGAAGTGGGCCGGCACAGGCCTTGAAGAAAAACAGCCAGCCGGCAGATGAAGTGGGCCGGCACAGGCCTTGCAGTAACACAGCCAGCAGATGAAGCTGGCCAGCCTTTGCCGTTCAGTGGAGGTTGGTGGATGGAGTGCGGTGGTGCTGGCCACTTGGAAGGCGGGCTCGGACCTACCTACATGTCTCCCTCCCAACCTATCGCCTTTGCCTGTCACTGTACATACCCACTCCCTTAATTTGTCAAACCCCAATTTAGCCCCCTTAATTTTTTTTGTTGTTTTTATTTTTACTCCCCCACTATAAATCGTCCCCTAACCCCCTTTATCGTCCTTGTTCGGCTAACCTATCCTGTCACCTAGCCTACTCCCAACCTCTACGTTCCCTTCCCGGAGGGGAATAAGGGAGAGCTAACGTCCTGTGTCGAGGCCCAACGAAGCCTCAGAATGGCCTCCCCAGAGTTCGGCGATCTAACCCAAAGTGGGTCCAGCGGCCCACAACGAGAGCGAGGGGATGGATGGTGCGGAGGGGTACATCTCCTAATCTACCCTATCCATTTAACAGTTAAACTACCCCGGGGCTTTCAACAAGCGCCTCTCGCTTAAACTATTGGTTCTAACAACCCAGATTCCCGTCGCCTATGTTGGTGTCCTCACAATTTCGGGCCTCGCCCCCCAATTTTCGCTCCGTGCCCTCACACGGTCTCCTGGCTGGGACACGTGGCTCCCTTTGGCAGGCACGACCCTCTGCCGAATCTCCCGCTATGGCACCCCCGGGCACTACACTGCTTCCGAGCCTACCAGCTCCCTAACACCGGGGAGTGCCCCCCATGGCACCTCCCCTGAAACGCACACGTGGCAGGCCGGCCTCCCGGGCCCCTTTCCGAGGGTCACCCGTGCCCACAACACTGCCCACGCGGCTAATGGCGCCCCGGGCCCCCGCACCAAGCAGGCGCACCCGTGCCCACTACTCTATCCCGGCCCCCCATGGGCCCATGGCCTACCGCGGCCGACTAGCCTGGTGCCCGGGGTACCCACTCAGCAATACTCACCTTTCGCAGCCACGCTCCCAAGCCTGTCAACAGGGCTCCTGCACCCCTCCAAATGGGTCTCGAGCCTACTTTCCCACCAACAGCAAAACGACCTCCATTTTTCAATTTGACTAACCCAGCTAACTCACTTTACACTGACCCCGGGGTCCCTTGGGCGGGAGTCACTCCTCCCCCCAATCACTCATCGCACCATGCAGTCCCCATTCGCTCCACTCACACAGACCCGCTGGCCTCACTCACTCAACAAGTACTCACCTCACAACTCACCAACTCTTCAACACACACACCACTGAACTCTGCCATCCTCCTAACTACATCCCCTAACTAACTCGTGCTCCCACGTCGTCCCTTAAACTAGTAGCACGTTCCTTTTAACACTACGTAGCTAAGCTAGTCCCCGCTACACATTCACAAGTCTGTCCATGTCCTCAAAATCAATCATTTTATTTCCCAACCTAAAGCTCACTTAATCCCTCTACCTAATCCATTCCACGGACTCCATGAGGACTTACCCCTGCCCCATGGAGTCGGTCTAACTAAGCTAACCCTTCCCCCTAACTAGTTTCCATCCTGTGCCCAGGGAAGGGGGTCTTCCACCCCTTGCCCAGGAATCCTGTGCACCCGAAAGTGAGGCTTACTGTTTTGTTTTGTTTTTTTTTCATGCGCAGCACCAGCGCGGCAACTCGCGCCCTTTGTACTTTGGAACTGCCCGTGACGTCATGCAGCTGCACGTGTTCCTCGTCCCTCCTTGGACGGTATCATCCGGCAGGGATACCCCTCCTGCCGGATTCCAACCCCACGTGCAGCCATGGCGTCACCGTGCGCATAAAAAAAAAACACAAGCCCCACGTCTCGAGGGGTTCCCCACGCGAACACATGTGCTTTGCCCGTTGGAGCTTAACACACACGATCGCGTGGAGAACCCGTCCGGTCCAAATCCATAATCCTGCCTAACTTTGTCCGTCCGCGGGATCGGCAAATCCACCGCGTGCGTTTCCGGACCGGGACTTCACTCTCGCAAGCGAGCACGTGGTGGTCTCGTGCGTTGCACAGCACGGACCTCGTGCTCACTGCTGGGTGAACCCGGCACGGTCCCCGAAACAACTACAGCCGCTACTCTGCTTTCTCTCCTCTGTCGCAGTCTCCGTCTCCATTCCACACACGCACTCCCGCGTGTTACGACGCTCACAGTCCATTCCATCACCTTCACCCCGGGAGACGCGGCTGCATGTTCACACATGCCGACCGACATCTCCCTTACATTCCGCTCTCTCACACACACGGTCTTCCTTGCACTCGGCCGTTCACTCACGCATGCCATACTACTCACACAAACCACACCACTCACACACGCGGGGGCACTCACCCGCGGTGCCTCATCCACACACCGTGCCTCACTCACACACGCGGGGGCACTCACCCGCGGTGCCTCATCCACACACCGTGCCTCACTCACACACGCGGGGGCACTCACCCGCGGTTCCTCATCCACACACCGTGCCTCACTCACACACGCGGGGGCACTCACCCGCGGTTCTTCATCCACACACCGTGCCTCACTCACACACGCGGGGGCACTCACCCGCGGTGCCTCACTCATACACCGTGCCTCACTCACACACGCGGGGGCACTCAACCGCGGTGTTTCACTCACACACGGCGCGCTGGGAAGCACGTACTCCGGCACAATCGCCACCACACCACTCACACACGGGGTCGCTTCCACACATGGGGACGCACTCACACCTTGCACCACACACACAGGGACAACCACACTGGGGATTTGTGTCCCCACAAGGGTCCCCGGGGCCTCTATACCCCCCAAGCTCTCCGTGCACCTGTCCACAGCACTCCTCCCCTCGACCTCGCAAAGCACGACCGAACTCACCTGGTCGTGACTCGCCTCAAGGGGGCATACTCCCTCCCCTCGTTCCTGGAGGAGGCCATCCCGCTGCTCGCACCGGGCCTCCACCCAGTCCACCAGCTCACCCTCACTATCCTCCACTACCTCCGTGTGTGTGTGCGCGTCACTCACCTTGTCCAATTCACCCTCTATCTCCCGTGTCTCTTTACATTTATAAGTTTCTGTTGTCGTCACCTCGTGTCTCGTCTCACACGTTTTGGTCTCCCCATTAAATTTTTCCTTTTTGGTCACCGTCGATTCCTCTGTCACGACCCTCGCCCAACACGCCCCCCGAATTATTTTTTTACCCGCCTCCACCGCGGGCCTGTCAGCCGTTGCACCCCCTTCCAGCTCGTTTGCTTCCACAAGTGGAGTCGCCATTCCTATCTCCCTGGTCACGGCCTTCATGCCCGCCTGCAGGCATCGGCCCATGTTCTGCGTCTCACCCCGTAGCTCTTTCATTTCCTCCTTCATGTTTGCTTCCATTCCGTTTATTTGCTGTGTATTCGCATCCATCCTCGTTTTTACTTCATTTGTATTTGTATCCATCTTTTCGTTCATGCCTTTCATTTCGTTTTTCATATCCGCATTCATCTTTGCCAGCATGGTGATTAGCTGGGCCATGTCGGGTACGCTTGAGTGAGCCGTTTCGGCAGGGGTTGGGGAAGGGTTTTGGTGGAGAGGGGGAGGGGAGGTGTCATACACCGCGGCCGCTGCCGCACCTATTTCGGGCTCTGGGTTCAGTTGGACGAGTTCATGTTCCTGCACGGGCATTCCATCCTGGGCCATGGATCCTACGCATTCTACATCCATTTCTAATACCCCCGGCTCCCGCTCGCCTTGAGACGCCATCTTGCTTCTCTTAAAGGGTTAATTTCCCTCGCTCGTAATTTGGAGGGAATCGGGGGTCGCTTCTCTCACCCCTGGACCGATTCCCGTGAATTTAGCTGGAGACAGGAGAGCCCGTTTTCCTGTTCTCCGATACCAGTGCCGCGAGGAGGGCGATGGATTTGTATCGCACGACCTGACACCAGTGTTACGGATTCGCGCCCGCCGGCGTGCGGACGGCCACGTAACTCGAATCGCGGCACGTCGCCCACCGGACGGACAATCCAGTCGTGACCCTCTCGGACTAACGCCGGGAACCAGTCACGGGTGGACCTTTCGGTCTCACTGCGATCGAGCCAATCGGCCCCCGTGTGGGATAGGGTTGCTCGCCAAATTCGACCTACCTAAGTACCCACACGGAGGGTAGACCGGGCGATCGCACCTCGCCGCAGGTCGACTTCGGACACGGGCCACTTAAGCGACCCGTTCCGTACTATCGGGATAACCGAGCGGTGTTATCGTCGGCCTCGATGGTTCGATTAATTATCGGGCGTATTCAGCCCACTACCAACCCTTTACGTGAAGTAAGATGGGGATTCAATAGAGGAAAAGACGAAGCGAAGCGGGAAACAGTTCAACAATAAAGCACATTTATTCGCGATGAACGGAAAGCACACATATTCAATTCCACCAAAAGCACATAGAAAAGGAAAAGAAACACAATGCAATTTTACACAAAAAGCAAATGCGACAATGCAGATCTAATACCGACTACGCGAGCACACGGCAACACTTATACAATTTTACTTCACAGACGGCGCCGACAACACATACCCAAAACCAAGAAAAAGAACACCCTCAAAGATGAGGCGGGCCTGAGGCCGAGACCGGGTCGGGCCTACCCGTCTGGTGATGAGACGCGGAGCGGCGATGGTGCCTCAACTCCGCGGGCCTCGCGGCCAGTGTCTGGTAGGGGATGGGAAAGGGGCCCCCTTGGTCGCACTATCTCAGCGCGGGGGGGAAACAGGAGGGGGTTGCTGATGCTCGGGGGAAAGGAGGATTTCTACTCTACGACGAGCGTCTCCACCTCGACCAGGTCGCGCCGTCGGCCTCCCTGATGTGCAGCTCCCGGCACGACGCGAGCACCCCCTCGTCTGCCCTCGCCGCCTCTCCACAGCTCCGTCCCCTTCGCTCCGACTCCAACGCACACGACGACGACCAACTCCTTCTTGCTTCTTCTTCCCAACTCCACCGACTGCGAAGTCTTAACTCCCTTTACTTGACGAACGCGGTCGCTTATATAAGCCCCGTGGCTTCGCTCTCTCATCTTTGACCCCCTCCCTTCGACCTTTCACCTCGCTCCCCATTGGCCCGAGAAAAAGTGGGCGTGAATGCATTTTGATCCATAAATTTGCATATAGCGATCGCCCTCCAACGCCCTGGAGGCGGGGCCAAATCGCCCCTCGCTCACCGATTGGACGGCACAAAAGTGGGCGTGTGTCGTTTTTGGAGCTGAAAATCCGTGATTTTGTACACGCTGTTCGGCGCGCGCCCTGCACGAGTCCAACACCGGTACCCACAAGCGGCGCAAGAACGGTGGCGATGCGACGGTTGCGAGGTGTGACGTGAAGCGGCTCCGCGGTGGGTGGTTGATGTTGTGGTTGGTGGTGGTAACAATGGCGGTTGGTCCAAAATAAAGATAGTAAAAGAAAAACGGCTATCCTGAAGAGTCGCAGCACGCATAAATGACATGTATTCCCACTAGACAACGGGTTTGGGCCTAACTACACATATACTTACCAAGATATCTCACCTAAGGGACCTGAATGGTGGTTTGCGAATTTGGTAACCACAACAATATATATATGTATATGTATATATATATATATATATATATATATATATATATATATATATATATATATATATATATATATATATATATATATATATATATATATATATATATATATATATATATATATATATATATATATATTACATAACCACATTTCGAGACTTGTAGTATGTACTGTATTATAGCTGCACTCCCTCTCCCCTTTCTAAATATTATGGCTGTTCCCTCACCCCCTTTATATACATTCGGATTGCCGCCTCCTCCCCCTTATAAAAACTTTGGTGGCAGCCCCGTTTTTATCCCCCGCCGTGTGGCGGAAGGGGGATATTGTTGTCACCCAGGTCGTCCGGCTGTCCGTCCGGGCATCAACATTTATAGCTGTGAGTGCGATAACTCATAAACTGTTCGCCATATCGATTTGAAATGTGGGTCACACATGTACCACCTGAAAAGGAAGAACCCTATTGATTTTGGGCGTGGCCGGATCCAAGATGGCCGACTGGCGCGGCCATCTTGAAAAAAATGTTTTTTGTAATAAATGGAAAACCGCTTATCTGATTTCAATTATTTTTGGTTACTACGTTCTTCACCCCTGGGGAACTTTTTCGAGATGATGACCAAATGGTGTCTTGTTTCCAATTCACCTCCCTCATTATCTGGAATATGTATGACCTTTTTCATTCAATGGTGGGGGATTCCCCATTTCTGATGGTATATTTATAAATGTATTTGCAAGAATTGCAGTTCTTTCCCTCTCCTCCCTTATAAATATTCTGGATGTTCCCTCTACCTTTTTTAAATATTTTGGTCAAGCTGTCCTTTTAAAAATAATTGTTGCTCTCCCTTCTGGGCTGCTACCCCTGCCTTACACCTTGCTCAGCTTGACACTGCAAACCAAGGCCTTCAAGATTATTGGAATCTCCTGCAATGAAGCTGTCTGTTGTCCTATCATTTTCCCGTTGCAGACAGGTCGGTGGTCTCCCTGTCTTCTACCACCTCCTTTCTGGAGGTTTCTTGCACCCTCTGCTCTTTCTGTGATTTCTCCCTTCCCCTCATCCCCCACCCCCAAGCTTCTGCATGATGCATGTAGTCCACCTTCAACCCCCTTCTGGGTAAACTCCCAAACTTCAGAATCACTCTCCACTCATTTGTTCCTCTTCTTTTTTTCCCCCACCTGTGGAACCAACTTCCACATTCTCTTCAACCTCATTCTTCCCTCCAAGCCTCCAAGAGATATATTCACCTCCATCTCAGATCATCCCCCATCCAAAACCATAATGTTCCCCTGAACCCCCGCCACCCCAAGCCCACCTCCTTCCAAATGTCCAATTTTTCCTTCCTGAGAGTTTGCTTCTATATCCATTTGGTCCACCGCACATGTCCTCCCTTACCCCCTATTCCTCCCCACACCCATTGTTTGTAAAAATCTGTCTCTATTTTGTCATTCATCCCTTCTGTTGGTCTCTCTGTCTCTCTGTCTCTCTATCTCTCTCACCTTCCTTTGGGTCTGTTGCTTTCTGATCCATTCATTGTTCTTGTTCTTTCACTTGCCTTGACTCTGTATACAAAAAAGGAATTAATGTAGGCCAAGGCTTTTACCATGATGCAGGACCCATTATTTGTACACAATTTTGTCTGAGCAGCTTAAGAGAATCGTCTCACAATGAAGAATACAGAATCAAGTTGATGTTTTTCCATCCTCAAGGAATTTGTGGTGCACAAGTCCCTCTAACAAAAAAGGTGCATGTGATGTGAAAACCATCCAAACGTTTCAAAACCGGAGTGCATTAACTTTCTGTATTAATGTTTGTTATCTCTGCCACTGAATGTGGTTGGAGGTTATGTTTTCACCCCTGTCTGTTTGTTATCTTGCCAAAACAAAGTTTTTGCAAGATATGTTCGTCAGCTTGTATGTTTTTTTTTTTTTTGTTTTTTTTTGTTTGTTTGTTTGTTTGTTTGTTTGTCTGTAATCACGTATAAAAAATTCTGCAGAGCACAGTTATCATTGGAAATTTTTGTAACTTCGCATATCAGAGGCCTATAGAGGTCCCTTTCAGTGCACAAAATTTTGAAGGTCAAGGTCACTTTGTCGCAAATCAGGGGAGTCGACGAAACCCTTATTTTTTGAGTAATTTTGATCGGATCGTCTTCAAACTTCATGGGAATATAGTTCATGGTCTGGTGCTCAGCTGATTAATTTTTGGTGGCGATTGGCCTTGACCTTCGTGGTTAGCGCCGAAGGTCAAACATATTTGACCCCAAGGTCAAATTTTCAAGTTTTAGGAACCATATCGTGTAGTACCTCAAATTGAACACCTCGATAAGTGCTTTCCAGATATGTCAAGCTTGAGACATTATGACGTCATTTGGTGACGTTATGAGGAAAAAGCATATTTTTCATGGTTACTCTGTAGAACGATTCTCATCGGAATCTCTCGTAGACAGATATTCCTCAAGGAGTCGCTCCTGGTGGATAGCAGCTCTGTTCACCTCGGTGTGACCTTAAAGAAGTCACACGTGGTCACCTTTTGGCAAGATACGGGTCACCCTGCGGGTGACATTGGTTTATTTGTTTGTCTGTGAGCAGGATATCTCAAAAACTCATGGACAGATTTGGACGAAACTTTGTGAGCAGTTTTCGGTGCATGACAAGGACAATTTGATTTAATTTTGGTTCAGGCCCAGATGCAGATCCGGCCTGTCATTGCGATGCAAAACTTAAACTGTTCAGCCTGCCTGAGGTATGCACTCTACCTCGTGCCATTCTATTTTCACCATGTCATCCATTTGAAACTCTTTCCTCCTCCCCACCTCAGTTAATAATCTTGTAGGCCCACTTGTTACTTGCGAAAAGACACCCTGCAGAATGCGTGTTGAAACAGCAGTCATTTTAAAAGATGATGTAGGGCTTGCATAATCGCATGATAGTGTTCCCTTTAGTGCATCGTTGTGACATAAATTGGTCCTTCAATACAAGACGTCTCCAGTGGATATAATTTGTCACAAATGGAATTGTATTGTACCATAAAGTGCATTTTCACTCACTCCTGAAATCATGTCTGGATAGAGTCTATCACAATGCCAGATATCTTTAGAACCAAAGCCTCATGGTATGAAGATTAAAAAAAAATGCACGTCATATATCGCAACGAGGAAGCCAGTAACACAATCGGTGCAAGATCGATTGAAATGCAAAAAAAATATTTAGTTTACTCGTGTATCGACGAGCACACATTTATTTGTATTTTCAACGAGCTTTGCACAACAAAGTTTTACTCCATTCAAGGGTTGCAGAATAGCCACTGGTTCTACACACATCTTCACACTACCAGTAGAAATACTTTGTAATGCCTGAAAGCAATTCCTTCCTTTTGCTTTTGTTGTACATTTGTCAAGATTAAATCACTTGGATTCAATCTTGCAATTTGTAATTGCAGTTGCTTCTACTCGTTTTTAATTGCAAGTTATTCCAGGAAATTCTCACGAAGGTTTAGCTTATTTCTGGAGTTAAGTATGGTGCAAGCAAGGGTTACCAAAGTTGGCTGAGAGATAGATGTTCCTTTAAAGTTTTTGTGAGAGACATTTCTGCGTTTTATTTTCATCTTAGCAGAAATGACTATCTTGTTCGAGTCATGAAATTGTGACAGTGGCATGCAAGTCATGTTACTTTTTTTTAAAAAACTGGGCTCCTTTGTAGTATTTTTGTGATGGCTGTGTTTCTCCGCTTGTTTTTCCATTTCTTTCTTTTTTTTTTTCTTCCCTCTTTCCTTAGAGTTTCTCAGCGGATTGAAGAACAGGGAAGCCGTCTGCGAAATCTCGATAATCGCATCTCCACTGCCAAAGCCAAAATCGGTCGTATCAAAGGCAGCAAGAAGGCCATAAAGGTAGGTCAAAATCAAAAGCCTGCTCTTCAAGACATTTCCACATTGTATTTCCTTCTCTTGCCATTGATCTCTTCCCCTAGGCAAGCTGTGCATGCCAACTGTTTTGTTTACACCTACTTCTCTGTATTTACATTCACTGCAGTTGCATGTATAGAGTAGTTTCATCCAGCATTAGCCACCTGTGTTCCATCCTTTTCCAACTGTGTACTTCCACTGCTTTCAGCTCTAAATCTTCCCACCTTCCTCCTCGTCCTCTTACTAACTACCAATTTGCCCATTTGATTTTCTTGTCGACTGAATTTTTTTAACTTTATACATAACTCTTTTAATTCATGAGTTAACTTTGGCTCATTGGGCTGTTATCTATTCTCGCTTGCATTTTTCGAACACTTCAAAAAATTTCCACCCATGATTGCAAACCATCATGTGACCAAGCACCTTTAACTGTTCCACACGCACCATGATCCAAACCGTCCACGCCATTGTTCAACCTCATGTAATGGTTTATTTGTTTAAGAGCGGCTGTTTTTAATAATACATGTACACCTTCCACTGGCAAGTGTCTTACCTTTCATGAAGAATTTTTCAATAAGCATATAGATTTGCTTTAAGCCTGGTGTTGGTTAGGGTGGCTGGCTTGGGATCCTAGAGTCCTGAGTTTGAGCCCCGTTGGCCACTGAATTAACACCAGGGGGTTGACTCAGCCTGTCATCCTTCCGAGGTCAACAAAATGAGTACCAGTGTACTCCCGGTGTATATCCCAGTTAGAATAGGTGTAGCATATCCCTGTGTGTCCGTAAGAGGTGATCAGGGTTGGCATCAGGAAGGGCATCTGGCTATAAAACATTTCCTCAAGAAGGGAACCATGATTGCATGGAGCCTGCAAAAAGCTAACCCCTGCTCAGCAGGGAAAAATGGCTGTAAAAAGGCTGTTTTTTTAATATAGATTTGCTTTGTATAACTGGAATGTGGCTGTCACCTTGTGATTATAACATCAACTGCTGATATAGTTCATCGTAGTTATAACTAATAAGAACGAGGACGGCACTTTGTGGAGCACATATCTCCGCCAGGCTGAACAGTTTCTTTTGTAGCCCACTGATAGGCCGGATATGCATCCTGACCTTAACCAAGATCTATTTGGCGTGTTCTTATCACTTCCTAAATCATCCACCAAGTTTTGTCATCACCTGTCCATAACCTTTTGAAATATAATGCTACATCGTTTTTGCCGCAATCTCTCAATGGTGAAGAATATCTTTAAAATTATACTCTGAATTGGGATTTCCACCAAAACTGACTCAATTTGGTCTTGTCACACATCCAACCTGTCCAACAAGTTTTCGTCCGAATCTGTCCATAACATTTTGAGATGTCCTACTCGGAGACAATCAAACAGTCAGACAGAGGTGAAAACCTAACCTCCGTCCACGTTTGGCGGTGGAGGTAATTGGACTGCTACATCGAGGAATGGCACCACTCATTCTGTCGTTTGCTTGAATACAGCATTTTAAAATTTATTGATCTTGTGAATATATATATATATATATATATATATATATATATATATATATATATATATATATATATATATATATATATATATATATATGTGTCCAGGCTAGTGGAGGAGCTGAATGATGAAGGGCAGCAGGTCCACAAACTCTCCTGGAGGGTGGACATACACACAGCGTAAAGGAGAAATGATGCAAAAAGCAGTAGCATTAGCTCAGAGAAGAACAAAATGAGAATGAATAAGCATGCGTAGAAGATATTGCGGATGTGCATGATGGAGTGAAGGGCAGCACATTTGAAAGACTGACAATGAGGATGAGACTATGGAAATGGAGTCTATTCCACAAGGGGGTTGAATGAATGATAGTTGGGCAACCAGTCTGGACTTTGTGATGGGTTATTGAGGAATGTAAGTGACAATTTGAGTGATCAAGGTAGGAGAAGGCAGGAGTGGCAAGGCCAGATGCAAGCTTGTATAAAATAGAGCCCACTTTCTTCCTTCCAGTGGGAGAGTGACAGTCCTTGGTAATTCACCTCCGACCTTGATATACCAATGGTGTGAAAGGTCTTGTTTTAGAGCACCTCAAGAGGAGCTAGATGAGAAGCAGCAGCACCAGCCCAGAATAAGAACCATACTCCATGGAGTTCCATATGAAAGTCTTGTACAATGTGATGAGTTTGGGGTAGCTGAGGAATTCCATAGTTCTATGGAGAATACGCAAACGACAACTGGCCTCTGATGGATATGATCCTCCGATGAAAGGTTGTGGCAGATTGTGGGTCCAAGGAGTTCCAAGGACTTCATGTTTTCCAGTGGCTCTCCAGAGAAGTGGATTGGATAGTTTGATTGCCAATCCTTGTGTGAGAACATGTGACTTGCCAGCATTAAACGTCATGGTCCAAGTAGCTGACCAGTGGCTTATCTTTTCAAGGTATGAAGAAAGGGATTCTGCAGTGGGTAGCCTTTCACAATTGTGGTGATATCCTTCTACACAGGGTGGAGTCATCTACGAAGTGGTTAAGTTGGTTTTCAAGAGAATAGGATAGCTCCTTCTTCATCTTTAATTCTAAATCTTTCAAATAATTATATACAAAGAACTTGAAGGGCACTCAGTGGAGCGCATACCTCCGCCACGCAATGCCTGATCCATGAGAACATATCGGGCCCATTACTTTTTTGAAATGTCATGCTATACAGTACTATATCGTTTTTGGCCCCATCTCTCAATGGTGAAGAATCACTTTAAAAATTAAATAGTTCTCGTATCCGAATTTGGATCTTCACCAAAATCAAATCAATTTATCTTTGCCACACACCCAACTTGTCCTCCAAGTTTTGTCTGAATCCGTCCACAACTTTTTGAGATATAATGTTGTATATCGGTTTTAGCCCTATCTCTCATTGGTGAAGAATCGCTTAAAAAATTATCAGATCTGGATTCGGATTCGAATCGTCACCAGAATGGAATCGATTCTTTCTTGTCAGATACCCAACTTGCCCACCAAGTCCGCAAAATTTCATCTGGATCCGTCCACAACTTTTTGAGATATCCTGTATACAAACAAACAAACAGACGAAAAGGGATGAAAACATAACCTCCTTCACCTTCGGCGGTGGAGGTAATAAAGCAGATCCGAAGACATCGGATTTTAGAACCCAAGCCTGAAGGGAAAGATCATGGGAAAGAATGCCATTAAGGGCCACCTGCTGTTTCTACTCTTAGGAAAAAAAAATAATTGGACAACCACTAGAGCAGAGTGCCATAAATACCAAATTAAGAAAACTTGGAAATTGAGGGTGGATGCAAGACGGTATTAAAAGCTCGCGAGATATCCAGAGAGATAGCCCTATTCTCGCTCGTTCTTGTTTTTCGGGACATCCATCCACTGCTGTGTCAGAAGGAATAACATATCTCAGGTGGGATGGCCAAGTCGGAAGTCAAACTGGTTGTCAGACATGAGCAAGCGTTTTAGGTTGGATGCATTGATGGACTCCAATGCAGTGCTTTTCTTATAATGGGGAGAAGGCTGATAGTTCTGTCGATGAGAAGATTCCTTTTAGATCCTTTCTTATGGAGAGGAGTGGTTTGTGACTTGTCATGTTGGAGGAAGGTGTGTTTGTGTGACACACGTACACTTGTACCATCAAGTTCATTTGTGGAAGAGTCATCAAACTGTGAGAAACTGCTCCACGACGGCAGGGAAGAATTCCATATGCTGTCGGGAACATTCTGTAGGGTGGGTACAAGAAGGAATGGATTTGGAACCTTGGCCTTTTGGGTGAAGACAGATTTCAATAATTCAGCTTTTTCTCTGGCAGTGTCCAATATGACTGTCCTCTCACAGGGAGGGAATGGAAGGGCTATGGATACCAAACAGACCTGATCAGCTCTCACCAGCTGCTTTGCTAGATAATTTGGATCAAAGGCGTGCTTGATGTTTGGTCCTTGCTCTTTGAAAGAATGATACACGATGGTTTTGAACTGTCTGGAGGGACTGCAGTTTGCCATCATTAGAGTTTACCTTCCAGGAGGACGATGCAATTTGTTTTCTTGTGATGGCCTCACCACACGCATCAGCAGTGTACCCGGGCTGAGATGATGGGCAGAAAAATTGAATGGGGGGGTGAAATTAATTTGGGAAGAGGAGAAATCGATCTGTTGTAAAATAAATTCCCAGAGTAGTCAATGTTAGGAGCTGGTATTATAATAGACCATCTTTAATGGAGAGAGTAGTACTGAGACCAGACCAATCGGCTTTTGCAAATTGCCATATACGTCTGCACTTTTCGGGATTCTCGAATAACTGCCAAAGAGATGGCCACTTTACCAACAAATGATGAGTAGAACCTGGAGGTGCTGAGCAGGAGAAGGAAAAGTTTGACATGACAAGGTCATGTCACGAATGGTTGCCATTTGGGAGATATGTGTTGGAAAAGAAAGACCAAGTCCTGTCATCTCGCAGAACAAATTAGTTGCTCGGCCATGTACTGAAGTATGTGAACCCACACCAAGCCAGCCGGCACGGTGGCATTTAAAGTCTCCGCAAACAAGGAAGAGTAAATGAGTGAGCAGAGTTTCAATATTTGTGGAGAGATCCTCTTAGTTCGAGTCACCAGAGTTCAGCGGTTAATCGACCGCACAAAAACTCTGTTGTTATGGAGAGGCACACAAAGTTGAATGTACTTCGTCGGGTTGGGGGCGAGCAGTGGGAGCACGGGTTGTGGGGAAAGAAGCAACGAGCATTCACTGCCACATCAACATGAGAGCAGGAATTGCACCTGTCAGGGTGGAGGAAACAATACCCAGGGAGACACAGAAGAGGTCAGGACATCCTGAAAAAGAAATGTGAAATTTGTTCCATCCATCCACCCATTTATGTGCAGCACCTGGTTTCAGGTTTAATCATTTTGGGGAGCATGGGTGTGCCACTGATGCAGTGTCCCTTGTGAGATAGCGTAAGAATGTGAAATTTGGCCAGTGTGAGCGATAACTTTGCCTACTCTTCATTGAAAGACATGCATTGTTGATGTTAGCCATCTAAGGCAAGTTGACTTCTGTCCAGCTTGATGCCATATCCGACAAAGCATTTTTGATGCAATGCCTTGCCTTTGAAGCACCAATCTGACAGTTTAGAATTAGGAATTTAAGCTCAGGAAATTGCATTACCTCTGCACTATCCTATCAGACAATATTTTCTTATTTTGTATGTTTGTTTTTCGTATCACCTTTAGTTTCTGTGAATTGAATAAACTTTGGCCAGAAAGATGGGAACAGCATCATTAACATTTGAATCTGAGTTGTTAGAGCAGAGCTGACTCTATAACAACCTCCTTTGTATTCATCGACAAAATTGTTTTTCTCTTCCTATAGCCTAAGGCAGATGTGTCATAAAGCTCTTGACTTTGATTTATTATGTTAACATTAGTTTTGAATGGCTGAATGAAGGTAAGTTAGGCATACATAAAGCTGTTTGGCTTGTCACGCCTGTGCAGTATCCACATTCGAGCACTCAAGCAGGTAATTTGGCCAGGTCATATCACACAAGAGCCTGCACTTTTCAAAACATAATATTGGTTATTTAATGCCTACAACATATAAATGCAGAGGGAAGAACAGTCTCTATTTAAAGGTGCTCTGAGATTTGGCAATCCCTGCAGCCACTGCACCAGAATGGCATTCCAACCCTGTCAAATATATTTTTTTAAAAGACGAGTTCAAAAACGAGCACACTGTCAACTGAACTGTCCTGATGCCCCTAACCTATTAGTTCGATAAACTACTTCTGTAGTTATTGAATTGTAATTGTCCAAAGACACTTGCATATTTCTTCCCTCCTCTCTGTTAGGTGTTCTCTAGTGCAAAATACCCAACCACAGCTTTCCCTCTGGATCACCATTCATTGTTTCCCGGACCCCCAACATGTTATCAGCCCATCCGACGTCGCCTTTCTCCTCCAAGCCGTCCCTTGGGAGAGACGGACTTAAAGGTGGGTGGTACAGAATGGAAAGGAGGAAGAGTGAAAGATGATTATTATTGTTTAAACATAATTTAGTCTCATGGAAGACTGAGGGAACAGAGGCCAAAAATGAGAGTATACTGACTGGAGCTGTGAGGCCAAAGTTGGAGACAGCAAGCAAGGAATAAATAAATGGGACAAGAGGAGAGATGGGAGTGGAGGAAATACAGTAACATAAACTGGAGGGGGAGCACTCGGTGGAGTGCAAAACCTCCGCCGCCAATACTGCTAGGTCACTCAAGTGAACCTGATATCCTATTCATTCAATTTGACGTCAACAGTGCTCACAGAGTTATAGTTTGCAACTTTCCCTTTTACATACTCAATTCATTCGTCATAACTCGATTCCTTGAGACAGAAATTGATTTGACGTGGGTATATACACGTAAAATATCCAGTATATCCATCTGAAGTTCCAAAATCAGCCGCAATTATAATTTTGGCATGTTTTTTTGTTGTAAATCACTTATAACATGTAGAAATGCAAAAAAATAAAAAAAAATTGAAATTTTGTTGAAAAAAAAGTTGCAAAATTTTGTGTTTTTTTCCTCTAACAAATTTTTTTTTGGGGGGGGGGGTTGGAAATCACTTAAAACATGTAGAAATGCAAAAACAAAAATTCAAATATTTTTTCAAAATGGCCGCCATAGCGGCCATATTGGACTTTTGACCGAGTCCAAAATCTAACGGCATGATCCTTGGACCATACCTAATCCCCCCACCAAGTTTCGTCGAAATCTGTTGGAGTTTTTTCCGTATTACTGTTCACAAATAAACAAACAAACAAACAGACAGGGGTGAAAACAGTAACCTCCGTCCATCTTTGATGGCGGAGGTTAATAAGGTGATTAGGTTAGATGGGGTTAATGTCATAGAAAATATTTAATTATTCTTTACCTGATGATTTTGAGCCATGTTTGTTGGGATTGTATATTCAGAGTTCGTCAATTTGCGCTCATTTTGTATTTTGTGTTGAAGATTATTATTATTATTATTATTATTATTATTATTATTATTATTTATTTTGGTTTCCACAGCGTTCTTGTTTTCTTTTTTTGAAATGCAAGCTGTTTTTTAACTTTACTCTTACTTTACTCCTTTTTACTCCTTTTTAAGGCCACAGTATTTCATTCCCTTGTTTAAGCGACAGCATTTCATTCCCTTGTTTAAGCTACAGCATTCCATTACTTTATTTTAGCTACAGCATTTTATTCCCTTGTTTAAGCTACAGCATTCCATTACTTTGTTTTAGCTACAGCATTTCATTACTTTGTTTTAGCCACAGCATTTCATTCCCTTGTTTAAGCTACAGCATTCCATTACTTTGTTTTAGCTACAGCATTTTATTCCCTTGTTTAAGCTACAGCATTTCATTACTTTATTTTAGCTACAGCATTTTATTCCCTTGTTTAAGCTACAGCATTTCATTACTTTATTTTTGCTACAGCATTTCATTACTTTGTTTTAGCCACAGCATTTCATTCCCTTGTTTAAGCTACAGCATTTCATTCCCTTGTTTAAGCTACAGCATTCCATTACTTTATTTTAGCTACAGCATTTTATTCCCTTGTTTAAGCTACAGCATTCCATTACTTTGTTTTAGCTACAGCATTTCATTTCTTTGTTTAAGCCACAGCATTTCATTCTTTTGTTTAAGCTACAGCATTTCATTCCCTTGTTTAACTACAGTATTTCATTACTTTATTTTAGCTACAGCATTTTATTCCCTTGTTTAAGCTACAGCATTTCATTCCCTTGTTTAATTACAGTATTTCATTACTTTGTTTTCGCTACAGCATTTCATTCCCTTGTTTAATTACAGTATTTCATTTCTTTGTTTAAGCCACAGCATTTCATTCTTTTGTTTCAGCTACAGCATTTCATTCCCTTGTTTTAGCTACAGCATTTCATTCCCTTGTTTAATTACAGTATTTCATTTCTTTGTTTAAGCCACAGCATTTCATTCTTTTGTTTAAGCTACAGCATTTCATTCCCTTGTTTAACTACAGTATTTCATTACTTTATTTTAGCTACAGCATTTTATTCCCTTGTTTAAGCTACAGCATTTCATTCCCTTGTTTAATTACAGTATTTCATTACTTTGTTTTCGCTACAGCATTTCATTCCCTTGTTTAATTACAGTATTTCATTTCTTTGTTTAAGCCACAGCATTTCATTCTTTTGTTTCAGCTACAGCATTTCATTCCCTTGTTTAACTGCAGTATTTCATTACTTTATTTTAGCTACAGCATTTTATTCCCTTGTTTAAGCTACAGCATTTCATTCCCTTGTTTAATTGCAGTATTTCATTTCTTTGTTTAAGCCACAGCATTTCATTCTTTTGTTTAAGCGAACGCATTTCATTCCCTTGTTTAATTACAGTATTTCATTACTTTGTTTAAGCCACAGCATTTCATTCTTTTGTTTGAGGTACAGCATTTCATTCCCTTGTTTAATTACAGTGTTTCATTACTTTGTTTTAGCTACAGCATTTCATTCCCTTGTTTAATTACAGTATTTCATTTCTTTGTTTAAGCCACAGCATTTCATTCTTTTCTTTAAGCTACAGCATTTCATTCCCTTGTTTAATTACAGTGTTTCATTTCTTTGTTGAAGCCACAGCATTTCATTCCCTTGTTTAAGCTACAGCATTTCATTCCCTTGTTTAATTACAGTATTTCATTACTTTGTTTTAGCTACAGCATTTCATTCCCTTGTTTAATTACAGTATTTCATTTCTTTGAAGCCACAGCATTTCATTCCCTTGTTTAAGCTACAGCATTTCATTCCCTTGTTTAATTACAGTATTTCATTATTTTGTTTTCGCTACAGCATTTCATTCCCTTGTTTAATTACAGTATTTCATTACTTTGTTTAAGCCACAGCATTTCATTCCCTTGTTTAATTACAGTATTTCATTACTTTGTTTTTGCTACAGCATTTCATTCCCTTGTTTCAGCTACAGCATTTCATTCCCTTGTTTAATTACAGTGTTTCATTTCTTTGTTGAAGCCACAGCATTTCATTCCCTTGTTTAAGCTACAGCATTTCATTTTCTTGTTTAATTACAGTATTTCATTACTTTGTTTTAGCTACAGCATTTCATTCCCTTGTTTAATTACAGTATTTCATTACTTTGTTTGAGCCACAGCATTTCATTCTTTTGTTTAAGCTACAGCATTTCATTCCCTTGTTTAATTACAGTATTTCATTACTTTGTTTTTGCTACAGCATTTCATTCCCTTGTTTCAGCTACAGCATTTCATTCCCTTGTTTAAGCTACAACATTTCATTCACTTGTTTAAGCTACAGCATTTCCTTCCACTTTTTTTGTAAATTACAGCATTTCCTTCCACTTTTTTGTAAACTACAGCATTTCCTTCCACTTTTTTGTAAACTACAGCATTTCCTTCCACTTTTTTGTAAACTACAGTATTTCATTCCACTTTTTTTGTAAACTACACCATTTCCTTCCACTTCTTTTTTTTGTTATCTACATTTCCTTCCACTTCTTTTTTTGTTATCTACATATCCTTCCACTTTTTTTTTTATAAACTACAGCATTTCCTGCCACTTTTTTTTGTAAAATACAGCATTTCCTTCCACTTTTTTTGTAAACTACAGCATATCTTCCACTCTTTTGAAAACCACACCATTTCCTTTCACTTCTTTCGTAAACTACAGCATTTCCTTCCACTTCTTTTGTAAACTACATTTCCTTCCACTTCTTTTGTAAACTACAACATTTCCTTCCACTTCTTTTGTAAACTACAACATTTCCTTCCACTTCTTTTTGTAAACTACACCATTTCTCTCCACTTATTTTTTTGTTAACTGCACCATTTCCTTCCACTTCTTTTTTTTTTTTTAACTGCAGCATTTCCTTCCATTTCTTTTTTTTGTTAACTGCAGCATTTCCTTCCACTTCTTTCTTTTTGTTAACTACAGCATTTCCTTCCACTTCTTTTTAGGTCATCTCTATCATCTCAGTAGAGATGACCTAATAACCCCAGTCTCGAAGTCTGTCCGTCCGTCCGTCCACAATCAAACCGAGTGGAGACAAATAACCAATAGTGGAATGGATAGAGGTCGATGAGACATGCACAACGATGTAACTTTCAAGGTCGTCCAAGGTCGCGGTCAACGTCACGAGGCTGTCAAAGTTGTGAAAATCGTCGATTTCAAATCGTATCTCCTCCCTCATTTATCAAGAGAGATCAAAATTATTCGTGATTCAGATACTATGGACTATTATCTAGAACAACACGAGCCATTTTTTTGAAATTTGCTCTCGTTCCGATTTTATAGCCCTTAAAACTTCGTTCTGATTCCCTGTATGGGCCGTTCATAAAGTACTACAATGGAACCGGAACTCTCCGAGACAAATATTACGTTTGAAGCTTTTGTCAGATTTAACTAAAACAATGGAACACAAGTTTATATGCACACTTACTTTCATTTATGACATTAACATTGTTTTGAATGTCAATTTGTACTTTTATTTTCATAAATGACGTGTTGTGATATTAAAAGAAAAAGGTAAATTACACCGCGAGGGACTGCATCGTCATGGCTTACTAACATCGGTTCATAAGGAACTGCTGGCTTTGCAAGCGATTAGCGATGTATGAGGGGGGTGGGTGTGTGGTCACTCGCCTGCATACAGAGGGGGGTGGGTGGTTTTGAAACCCGGAAGTAGAGCGTACATACTTTATGAACTGCCCCTATTCCAGTCTGGCACAGAGTTACTTTCGACCTCTGGCAGAGATGACTGGCACTCCCTCTTGGGGGTATTTTTTTTGTTAACTACAGCATTTCCTTCCACTTCTTTTTTTGTTAACTACAGCATTTCCTTCCACTTCTTTTTTTGTTAACTACAGCATTTCCTTCCACTTCTTTTTTTGTTAACTACAGCATTTCCTTCCACTTCTTTTTTGTTAACTACAGCATTTCCTTCCACTTCTTTTTTTGTTAACTCCAGCATTTCCTTCCACTTCCTTTTTTTGTTAATTCCAGCATTTCCTTCCACTTATTTTTTTTGTTAACTCCAGCAATTCGTTCCATTTCTTTCTTTTTTTAACTCCAGCATTTCCTTCCACTTCTTTTTTTTGTTAAGTACAGCATTTCCTTCCTCTTCTTTTTTGTTAAACTACAGCATTTCCTTCCACTTCTTTTTTTGTTAAACTACAGCATTTCCTTCCACTTCTTTTTTTTGTTAACTACAGCATTTCCTTCCTCTTCTTTTTTGTTAACTACAGCATTTCCTTCCACTTCTTTTTTGTTAACTACAGCATTTCCTTCCTCTTCTTTTTTTTGTTAACTACAGCATTTCCTTCCTCTTCTTTTTTTGTTAAACTACAGCATTTCCTTCCACTTCTTTTTTTGTTAACAACAGTTTAACTGTTTTTCCACTTTAACTTTTTTTTAATGCCCTTTTAAAAATTCAATCACTATCTTTTAATCCCTTTTTTTGTAACCATTGTATTTTGCATTCATTTTTCTTTCATTCAAAGAAAGATTTACATTCAAACTACTCCTCTGTAATTGGAAGTTTCCTTTTTTTTTATTACTATTATTATTTTTGGCATGTTTTTTTTGCATTTGGTAGGAAAAGTTGCAGTTTTTCCATGTAACCACTGGTGGGTCAAAGCAGAACGACTATGAGGAGGCGGAAGAAGGGCTTGGAGCTCTCCCCAAAAATCTTACATCTGTTGGTTCCTTGCTGCTCTTCAACACACTTGAGAACCCGTGAGTGCATGCATCTGTGTTGGAGGACATGTTGGTGTGCTTACTCTTGAAAAGTTAGGAAAGAGTTGATCGTTGCTTTTTAATTTTAGTCCAACCTTCCCTTCATCTCCTTCCCCCTCCTCCCCTCCTACTATCCCCTTTTCATCTGTCCATAAAGATACAAGAAATATGTGATGCTTGACCCTCTCGGGGGAGCTGTGACCAGAACAAGGAAAGCACTGCAGGAGGGACAAGGAAAAGGACCAGCAGCACCTCCCATCTCCATTGGACAACAGGAGCAAATGGGAAATGCTGTATGTAATGCTTGCCATCCCCACATTAGGAACGTTAATTTTATTTATTGGCTCCATGTAGGTTACGTAATCTGCTTCTTCCTCCCCTGAGTGGATGGTGAAAAGTGATTGTACCATGTTGTTCTCTTGTTTGGTTTTCGTTTTCCAGCGAAACGAGTCATATTTCTACGTACCAGATCTTGGAGAGGTTCCTGAGCTTGACGTGCCAACGTACCTTCCTGACCTTCCTGGTGTGGCTGACGATCTCGCATGCACCTTGGACCTGGGCCCTGGAATTGCACCCTCTCTGCTCACGGCCACGCTGCCAGAGCTCCCCACCTTTGGTAACGATGCACACCCTGATCCCGTCCCAAAAAACGATGATTTGCAAACACATTTCCTCTATTTTATTTTAAATATATTTAGTTGATATTTCCACGAACCTGAAAACGTTGTCTCATTTGACAGTTAGCTTTTCATATCTCTGTTCATTGGCATGCAGAGGTTTGTTTTGGTGTGTGTGTGTATTTTATATATATATATATATATATATATATATATATATATATATATATATATATATATATATATATATATATATATATATATATATATATATATATATATGGCCCCGCGAGGAGGAGTGATGGAAGCGACATTTTTTAATGATATGATGATGATAGGCTCGGATGATAGGGTAAGGGTTAAAATAGTGCTATATGGCATTAACTCCAAAATGGCCGGTGTCCCTTACATCACTCGTTCTCGCAGCGCCATATATATATATATATATATATATATATATATATATATATATATATATATATATATATATATATATATATATATATATATATATATATATATATATGTACATGTATTTGCATGTATGTATATATATATATATATATATATATATATATATATATATATATATATATATATATATACATATATATACATATATACACATATATACACACACTCAGTGTACAAACACTACGAATACCTGCTCTTTCCATGAAATAGACTGATCAGGTGAAAGCTATGATTACTTATTGATTTCACCTGTTAAATCCACTTCAATCAGTGTAGATGAAGGGGAGGAGATAGGTTAAGGAAGGATTTTTAAGCCATGAGAAAATTGGGACATGAATTGTGTATGTGTGCCATTCAAAGAGTGAATGGGCAAGACAAAAATTTAAGTGCTTTTGAACGGGGCATGGGAGTAGATGCCAGGTGCACCGGTTTGAGTGTGTGAAGAAATGCAAAGCTGGGTTTTTCATGCTGAACATTTTCCTGTGTGTACCATGAATGGTCCACCACCAAAAGGACATCCAGCCAACGGCAGGCCAGTGGTCAAAAACAGGTCATTGACGAAAGAGGCCAAAGAAGGCTGACCCTAATTTTGCAGAGCAACAGATGGGCTACAGTTAGTCAATTGACAGTCCAGTACAACATTGGTGCCGAAAGACCCATAAAAGAATGCACAACTCGTTGTGCTTTGACTCAAATGGGGTATGACAACCGAAGACCATGCAGATTTCCACTTCTTTCAGTCAAAAACAATAAACTGTGGTTGCAGTGGGAAAAGGAACAAAAAAACTGGACACTGAAGGAGGAAAAATATTGACTGGTCTTCGGAATCCTGGTTCCTACTGTTTCATGCATTTGGGAGGACTCAGGTGTGGAGAAAAACCGCACAAGTACATGCATCCATCATGCCGTATGTCATCATTGCAGGCTGCTGGTGGTGACTGTGTGGGGTGTGTTTTTATGGCACACATTGGGTCCCGAGATAAAAGTGGAGCAACGTTTGAATGCCACAGGATATCTGAACATCATTGCCAACCAGGTGCATCCCTTCATGGTGGCAGTATATCCATCTGCGAATGGATTTCTTCAACAGGATAACACTCCATGCCGCAAAGCTATGATTGTTCAGGAATGGTTGCAGGAGCATAACGGTGAATTCAGCTTACTGCAGTGGCCTGCCTTGTCGCCAGATCTCAATCCAATCCAGATCTCGCCCAGCGCGACGGAGCGCGTGCCGCTCGCCCAGCATGAAAAGGAAAAGGCCATCCCATAAGAAAGGGAGTCTGTTCTTTCCCCTTCTCTAATGCATGAATGAGTGAGAATCCCATCACACAAGGGGATGGGTCTATTCTGGACATGCATTTCTGGAAATTACTGTCTGAGGACCTGAATTTTGTTTGCATTAGTCGAATCCGATTCTGAAATCCATAATATTATATTTGCGTAATTTTAACGTTTTTTCTGCAGATCATACTGGGTCTTCAAATCTATCACTTTCTACTGGAGTACCATCACTCCCACCACCAGCACCTCCTCTACCCACAACTCACCCAGCAGCTTCTGGACCCCCACTACCTCTACCTCCCCCACCACCACCACCACCACCACCACCACCACTGCCTGAATTTTCCCAGAGTGCAGCACCTGTTCGAGATGATCCCAAGCGAAAAGGCAAGTATACCTCGCACCTTTACCCTCATTTGACCCATTTCCATTGCCATTTCTTCATCATGTTAACTGAACAAACTATTTTAATTTGCTGAAAATCGACTTGTCTTTATATTTAGAACAATAATGCCACAATTAGCCCCCTCCTAAAGAGGTATTTGCTTTCTTTTCAGAAACAACACACACAATTCCAATGAAACTTGACAACAACCTTCATCACTCATGATGTACCCAAGATTGTTCAAGATATTTTTTAAAAATCGGGGTCTTTAAGGTTTTAATGTGGGGTTGCCCCCACAAACATGTATTTGCTTTCTTCTCACAAAGTGCACACACAATTTTACTGAAACTTGACCAAAACCTTCAACATCTGTAATATTGGGTCGCCGAAATAGGTGACCCTTATTGTCAGTAATTCTGTCTGTTTGTTTGGATGCTTGTTTGGATATTTGTTCGCTTGTCATCAGCATAATTGGTAGTAAACATGGGCGGATTTTGACCAAACTCGGGTGGTAGGTACATCTTATGACCTCGTGCTTTCGAAATTGTGATGGTTGCTCGGGACGCTTTGGTTCCCTAGCAACAACCGAAAAACCTTCAAAGTCGGTACTGTTCACACGAAATCAATTCCGAAAGCCATTATCCCACATCGGGTGATGAAATTTGGCACAAATGATGTACAGGTGATGCTCTATCAAATATATTCCGGTTTTTGTGATATATGGAATACTTTACCCGCAGCGCCCCCTACAATTAGGGTATGCACGAAAATTGGCAAAAATTGAAGGCCCCCTTAGCAATTAGGTGAGTGCATCGATACAAATGAAACTTTGCAGGTTCATGGTACTCAATGAGTCCTACAACTTTTCCTCAGGACATATTGACCGATTTCGCTTTGGTCAGGGGTCAAAGGTCAATTAGTGCAAAAATCGATAATATGCGAGAGCTGGAGGTGCCTTTGCGCCAAATGCTACTCCTAGGGTTATGGTCGGATGGTCATGAACATTCACACTAATCGTCTGGAATACATTGTGCACAAACGATCGAGCCAGATTTTCAATTTAGATCTTTGTTCACCCACAGCACCCCCTCGAACTTTTGGGGATTTCCGATTTCAAACCGCATTTTCGGTACTTTTCATTCAAATGGATACCGAGTAGTTATCAGTAGATGGAACTGGATGAGATTTGATATGCATAATCTTAAGGTAATTCGCTATATGACATCCATTTTGCTCTATATGTTATAGTTTCCATGCTCGGCGACCCATCGCCGCCTACCGGCTTGTACCAAAGTTTGTTCACCCTATTTACAAGATCGGGGTTGAAAGGGATTTATGGGGGGGGCAAAGGGGTGTGTTGACCCCAAAATAAGCATTTATGATAACATTGGTTCATTTTGCCGATTCCATCTCTCATTGACTTCCTCCTCAGTAACATTATTCTACCAGGTGAGTGCTCAGGGGTATTGCACCTATTTTTAATGCTTGCTTCTATGAGTTTCTATATAAAAAGTTCACATGCTTTTTTCTTTTTCAAACTTTGAAGAATTTCATACGAAAGGTGGGAGTAAAAGAAATGCACTTTTTAATGAATGTTTGTCCCTACAACTTTTCAGTTTTTATTCGGGGGGGGGGGTGGGGGTTAGGTGGGTGTCAACTTATTCCTTGCTTTTTTAGGTCATCTCTTCGAGCATGACCTAATAATATGGGTGTCGATGTCCTTCCACTTCTCTTTTTTTTTTGTAGTCCGTCCGTCCATCCGTTCACAATGAAGTTGAAGCGGGAGATCTGGTCATTAGTGATCCTGATAGAGGTCGATGAGACGAAGACGATGGTATGACTTTCAAGGTCACCGAAGGTCAAGGTCATGAGGCCTTTGAAGTTGCGAAAATGACGATTTTCAAAATCTATCTCCTACTACATTTCTCAAGCGATCTTGAATTTGATTGTGGCATATGAATGTATGGGACAATATCTAAATTTGGTCGGGACGGATTTTCGAATTTCGCTTTTGTTTTCGCGTCACGTGACTTCAAAGTTTGTAAAAACTGCCCTACCTTCAGGAGGCTGTATATTCTCTACTGGGCATGGTAAAAGTTAGTGAATGGTGTCATTGCATAGCATCTGACCTTGTATATTTATACATTTTCCACAGAAGGTGCAAAAGTTTCAAAACCAGAAGTGTAAAAGTCGGCATTTATTTTCAAAATATAATTTAGTGCGTGCGCGCAAAAATGCTGAGTAATCTTTAACCAAACTGTGCAGTTCGAGCTGCGCAGTAGAACTGCGCAGTAGTCTTCGGTCATAACTGAACATTGAGAACTTGTGGTATTATAGAGATGACCGTCACCCCTACACGGGGGTAATTTTTTTTTTTGTGCCTCCGCTGACAAAGTCGCCGGAGGAGGCATTGTGTTTTTGGGTTGCACATACATACATACATACATACATACATACATACATACATACATACATACATACATCTGTCTGTGCTAATTTTTTTCCCGTTTTCTCTGCAACCACTTATCCGTATGACTACTCATGTATATTGTTTTTATTGTAATTATGACGTCACAGGTCACGTGGTATGGCAGCCATGTTGTAAAAAAGGAAACACTTTGGACCTCTGTATCTCCGAAACCACTCCATGGAAATTTTTTTTTGAAACTTGGCACATGTGAAGTTCTCCCCATGGGAACTAAGTGTGATTGGTTTTTTGATGATGTCATAGTTGGCTTCGTTATGACGTCATAATTGCATACACTGAACACTTTATCTGATCAGTATGAATATTTTTGAGGGTTATCTGGGGCTAAATTGTATGGGTGGGGGGGGGGGGAATATTGATGGCTTCAGCCATAATGTGGTTTGGTAGCCATATATATATATATATATATATATATATATATATATATATATATATATATATATATATATATATATATATATATATATATATATATATATATATATATATATATATATATATATATATTTTAAACATAAAAACTTTCGAAAATCTTCTTTTCCGAAACGGCTGAACGGATTGAGGCGAAAATTGACAGGTATGATCGTCTATCCATGAAAAACAAAAAGTTCTCCACCTATATCATCATAGGTCATGTGGTTTGGCAGCTATGATTTTTTTTTTTTGGTTTGAAGAATAAACCTTAAAAAATCTTCCTCTCCAGAATGGCTTGACAGATCGAGGGGAAACTTCACCCACATGTTCCCCAAGCCTTGGGGATACCAGTGTTCACGAATAATTAAAAGGTCCCATGGTTTGGCAGCCATATTGGATTGAATGCAAATGTTAAAAAAGATTCTTTCTCTTGAACTGCTTCATCAATCGACATGAAACTTCACAATTATTATCTCGTAGTCATGGTGAATATATGCTTTAGTTATCAACCTGATCGGATGCATGGTCTGGCAGCCAGAATTATTTAATATTTTGCATCTGGGTTCAAGGATGTAAATCAAACTTGGTACATGTATGTATAATGTAATAATGTGGGCGAAGGCATATCGGGTGACAGCGTGACTTCGAAGAGTGCCCTTCTAGTTACCTTCGCCACCTAAGGTGGAAGGAGGTTATGTTTTCACCCCTGTCTGTCTGTCTGTGTGTTTGTTTCTTTGTATGTCCATCACATTTAGGTCACAATTTTGAACCGATCTTCACGAAACCACCACATAGTGGAGTTCATCATAAGCAAGAAGCCTGTTTTTGAGGTCAAAAGGTCAAATGGTCAACAACTTTGTCAAATTTATAAAATCCTTAATTTTCATCCGATTGACTAGATATTTGAACATGATTTGCATCTCTTGTCACTGAATTCAATGACCAATTAGTTTTGAGTGAACTTTGGCCAAAAGGTCAACATTGGCCGATTTTCTAAAATTGTCATTTTTCATCTGATTGATTAGAAATTTGAGCAAGATTTGCATATCAGGTCACTGAATTCAACGACCAATTAGTTTTGAGGTCAACATAGACCAAAAGGTCAACACCGGCCAAAAGTCAACAACTTTGTCAAATTTATAAAATCGACAATTTTCATCCCACTGACTTGAAATTTGAACAGAATTTACATATCAATCACTGAATTTCAACAAACAAGTATTTTTAAGGTCAGCATAGGCCAAGTTTCTAAATTTGTCAATTTTCATCCAATTGATTTGAAATTTGAAGAGGATTTGCATATGTGGTCACTAAATTCAATCACCAATTATTTTTAAGGTGAAATTTGTTTTCTGGATTTCACAAGTACCGTGCTATGCATGACATCTTTCTTGTTTGTTACTTGCAAAATCGAAGATTTTTCAAGTATATTGGTCAGTCGATTTTGTTATTCTGTCTGTTTGTCAATTGCCTACAGGTCACAATTCCAAACCGATTGTCATGAAACTTGACTAAGTTGCAGAGGTAGTCTCAACTGAGAAGCCTATTGGCTTTGAGGTCAAAGGTCATCTTGAGGTCAAAATTTCTAAAATCGTCAATTTTTTCATCCGATTGACTTGAAAGTTGAACAGGATTTGCATGTTGCATCACTGAATTGGGAAAGCAACTATTTTTTTATGTTAAAATGTCAAAGGTCAACTCAAGATCAAACTTCTAAAATCATCAAATTTCATCTGAAAAATCATCAATTTACATCCTATTAACTTGACAATTAAACAGCAATTGCATAGTCCATCACAATTGGGAAAGCAACTCTTTTTGAGGCCAAAAGGTCAAATATCTCAAGGGCAAACTTCTAAAATCATCATTTTCCATCCGATTGACTTGAAAGTTTAAAAAAAGATTAAAAAAAAAAAGAATAAAACCCCCACATCCACCTCAAATTTACAGTGGTTTACCACTGAGAGATGGGGCCAAAAACGATGTATAGCATGGTATTTCAAAAGATTATTGGCCTTGATATGTTCTACTAGATCAGGCATTGTGTGGTCGAGGTATGCACTCTACCAGGTGCCATTGTAGTTTTCTATGCTTTTATAGTTGTCTGCAATTTGAAATTTTGAGTTCGGAGGGGAGGGAAATTGAAAAGTAAAACACAGTTTTTCTTCATTCCACAAACTTTTGATTGCTCTTTTTAAGTTATTGGTGGGTATTACCTGCAAGGACTTCTTTTGGGGTGGAATGTGTTTGGATGAGATGAAAGTGTCATATAACTACATCAATCTCATGAAGGTTGGGTTTGGAGTTCTGCCTCGTAGGAGTAAAACAAATGCGCTTTATTAATAAATGTTCGTCCCTACAATTCCCTTTATTATATATGCTTACTATACGATCAGCATACGTTTTATACCTTTAAATCCAGCCCACAAAAACTCAGTTTCAATCTACCCTTGTTGATTACACATTAAACTATAACAGCCTTCGGTAGAGCACATACCTCCGCTCGGCGAAACAGTTTACATTTTGTATCCCACTGAATGGCCGGATCTGGATTTGGACCTGAACAAAAATCGAATCGGTTTTTTCTTGTCACCGAACCAATTCCTCCACCTTGTTTTGTCATAACTCATCCACAACTTTTTGAGATATCATGCTATATTTCGTTTTGGCCCCATTTCTCAACGGTGACATATCGCTTTAAAAACATTTCATATCTGATCTGGACTCAGATCTTCACCAAAATCGAAACCATTCGTCCTTGTCACTTACCCAACCTGTCCACAAAGTTTCATCCAAATCCGTCAATAACTTTTTTGAGATATCGTGCTATATATCCTTTTTGGCCCTATTTCTCAATGGTGAAGAATCACTTTAAAAATTCTAGTATCTGGATCTTCACCAAAATCTAAACATTTTGACCTTGTTACACACCCAACCTCTCCACCAAATTTTGTCCGAATCCGTGCACAACTTTTTGAGATACCCTGTTCACAGACAGACAAACAGACAGGTGAAAACATAACCTCCGTCGTAGGTAACAAGACTGCATTAAAAATCTGCAGTCCTTCGGTATATAGATCTCAGTGGATCTGAGAACCCGTGTAGGGTCATTCATTCAATGACTGAAAGTGTGGCTAACTTGGACATAATCCACATTTTAGGAAAAATCAACTCGTGTAATTATATCAACTGATGGTTATACTGAAGCTCTGCAGTACAGCATCCAATGTCTTTTTGAGTAGCTCGTATACCAAGTAGGACCAGAGGTATGACATTGCCAAACTGTTTCTAAAGCAACTCGGGAGCATTGGTTCAGCCCAAAGACCTTCCAGCACACCTTTGACCATAGGCTTCACAATTGTTCCATAGGTGCTGCACATAATCTGTGCATTTTTTCACTTGTTAAAGCTAAATTAGCCAACTTTGTTCCACTTTAAGTTTTGAAAAAGAATAGAAAGAGCCTTTTGCTCTGGGGTGTCGAGACTGTATATAGATTATATTGGATCTGAGAATGAGCCATCTATAACAAGGTAGATCTGTGTTCAGACTCGCATGCTGACACAGACCAATTTCAATAGCTTCGGCAGTCCCTTCTGGAACAGGTGAGAGGTTAATAACCTGTGCCTAATACAGCATGCAATATGTTTAATAAGGTGGATTTATTTATTTTCTCATCTAAGAAAATTTAAGCAAAACAAAATGTACATTTGACACCCCTACCAACCCCAGCCACCCCCTCCTTCCCCCTCCCATTTTGTGGTTGCTGTATGGTCGGGCCATGTAAGCAGTATGAGCAGGAGAAGGTATATCTTGCACTGGGTAATATTTTTCTCTTTATTTAAGGGAATCTTTCGGCAGCCCTGCCTTTTCATCAGTAGAATTTTGATGCCCATTCCAACCGAATTGCTGGAAGAGCATTGAGTAAATTGCACCGTCTGGACTGACATAACATATAAAGCAGCTGAGGTTGGGCAGGCACATTAACTTCTTCCTGAAGGTCATTGGTGAGTCATTTGTTTTTTACTGACATTTTGATAATGGCATCACACTTCTCATGTAACTATCTCTTTTTATTTTAATTTCTTGTAAGCTGACATTACAAATCTTTTATATCGCTGCCTTCAGTCAGATTTGGACCCAAGGGTTGGCAGGATAACTTGGATCAATGTGCACTCACCTTTGAAATGTGTCGCCTGGGTTTGAATCTTGACCCAGCTATAAACTGTCACCTTGGTGTTTCGTATGCAGGGTGATGCATCATTATGTGTATTGTCCATTGGGAGGATGTTAAGCTGGAGGACTCATTTGCCACTCTGAGTCTCAGCTCAAGCCACACTCATTCATCTATACAGAGGGCACTACACTATCCTCCAGCTTCATGAGTTCCCAAATGTAATTATTTTCATGAGAGCATAACAGATGACCGAACAACAATTGACCTTGCTCAAATTGGTGTAATTTCACCCATTGCCACTTTAGCACGGAAGAAAAGACATCCAAGATGTTCGGATCTGAGTCCAGTATTTTATTCAACCACAACCGTAAACCTCTAAAAATCCATGCAGGGAAACCCTGTACCGGAAATTATCCGATTTAACCAAAACTAAAGCACATTCACATTTAATGAAACCAAAGGGAAAATTATGCCGCAACACTCCTCCCCCTCCTAGTGCAAAAATCAAACAGAAGGTATAAACAAAATACATCATGGTGCAGAATAAGAGTTTATAAATAAAAAGTCACAGCAAAGAGAAATGGCCAACAAGCAAAATGGACTCATACATACCGTGCTGGGAAGTGTACATGATGCCCAGAGTAAGTCCTATGCAGCAGTAAGGATATTGTTATAAAAGATGTTGACCCCCCATTGGTCAGTTAGTGCATTGGGTTTGGTGCTGAATCAAGAAAAGCTGGTTTCGAGCGATCTACGAAGACTGTATCATGGCCACCATTAATATCGAGTATGAAGGTTTTATCGGAGTGTTGTAGAACCTTGTAGGGTCCGCCATCAAGTTGCTGTAAGGGTCATAAGGTTAATGGTGACCATGATACGGTCTCCATAGATAGCTTGAAATTAGCTTTTCTTGATGCAGCACCAGACCGGACAGCGTCACACCCGACAAATATGTGAACGCACATAGAAAATTCCTGAGGAATAAAAACTGAACATGACGAAGCAGGAATTTGTTGGTGTCACCCAGAGGCTGAGCATGGCTGAGCAAAGTTAGTTGCGGGCATGCCATCAGGCAAGGTGTCATCAGTTCCTAAGAGGAATTCTCCTGGGAGACAAAGTGGTGTACCATGCACTAGTTCTGTAGTGCAGCATCAAGGTCTTTTTGAGTAGCTCGTATGACATCTGTCCAGTGCGTGGAGTTGGCATGTGCTTTCAGGGATGACGAGTTGGTTGGGGAAACATTCCACCATCCCATTCGCTGCTGGATGGTAAGTGGTGGTTTGCACATGCTCGGTACCAGGAATTGTTAGCTCGTGAAATGGAGCCTATGCTTGTGAAATGGATTTGAACTGGCTTCCACAATACATAGTGATGGTTGATGGAATGCTAAAATGTACGATCCAGGTATGGAGAAAGCTTACATCACCATGGTCTATCAGTGTAGCTTCTGGCCAGTTCGTCAATAGCGGTATCCATTTGGAGGTGGTTGGGGACCGACAAGATCCACGTGGACCCTGTCAAAGTGCCTATCTGGTGTTGAAAATCTACCGAGTGGTGCTACAGTATTACGTTGGATATTGGAGTGTTGGCATTGAAGATATTGTTTGGCCCAACAGTGCACGTCAGCGTTGATGCGTGGCCAGACATAGCGCATGGTGATGATTCGCTGGGTTGCTCCAATACCCAGATGCGTGAGCAAGTGAAAAGTGTCGAAAACTGTACGACAGAATGCGGCAGGAGCAAAAGGGCATGACAGTCCCATTGATCTATCCCATTGATCGATGCCAAAGTCCTTCAAACCGTTGAAGAGACGTAGGTGTTCCTGATGTTTTTCTGTGGTTGTGCTGGCGATTGGCATATCATCTGCATCCTCATAGTAGAAGTGAATCCCCAGAGCACCTTATCGATAAAACGTTGAAAGGTTTGTGCGGCATTGCTTTGTCCAAATGGCATCCAAAGGAATTTCAGCAGGCCAAAAGGCATGGTGACTGCTGTCTTCGGGATGACATCTGGATCCATGGGAATCTGATGGTATGCACGAACGAGGTCGACATTGGAGAAAATTGCAGCGCCATGGACATGGAGTATAGTCGTTAAATTCTGAATGTGTGGAATGGGGTAACTGTCTGGAAAAAGAAACGTTGTTTAAGGATCGCTAATCCCTGCCAGGACACCAATCCCCAGGGGCCTTTTTGGATATCATGTGTAGCAGTGAAGCCCAACTGCTGGACGATGGTTTGATGATCCCACATTGTAACATATCGTCAACCTCCTGGGGATGGGGGTGGATACATAATTTATTCAGTGCCAGTCAGCGAGCACACACAATAACGGGGTCCCGTGGTCTCAATGCGATGTGTGATCTGGTGTTTAATCGGATAGATTTTTGCCGATGGCTACATTATGGACGGGAAGTCATAAAGTAGTTTCTGAAAAGGGCATGTGGGTGTGGATGGAAGACATGTGATGTTCAACAACGAAACAGAGAACGCTAAGCTGTGTTGAGGCATCCAATAGACAGCGATGTTTGCCATCTACGAGGAGACTGAAATGATATTTAAAAATTTGCACCTATAATGGAGTATCTGGTGTTGGCAATAGTAAACAACCATCTGGTGTTGAGCGACCTAAACCCAAATCAAGCTGGAGGAGATGTTCTCCAAAAGTAACAGCAGTACTGTTGTTGGCAGCATGTAATGAATATTCCTATATATTATTTATTTATTTAATTTCCTTTTTTTATTATTATTTCTCCCCCCCCTCCCCCACTTCAGCATCAGACAGTGGCACAATGCTCACCTCTGATGCTGAATCCACAAGAAAACGAAGTCCGTTAGTACAATTCACAAGGAAGAGAAGGCGACCGATGTATGACTCAGGTGAACTTGTTGCACTAGTTGTGGGCCTCGTCATTTCCCTGTTGCTAGTACGAGCATGGTGTTCTACACTGACGAGCATTAACACCGACAGTCATGTTGTACCAACACCAATCTGGAGTGGTCACAGAAGGAGAAGACAAATGGAAGTGCGAGTTACAGCATTTCTCTCTGGCCCTGTAAACGGTACGTGAAGATGGATACGGCTGGTGTTGCACAGTGTGGAGCTCCAAGACAAGCTTCTTAAGGTCTGCCATTTCAGATTGTAGTTGTGCGATGTGCTGTGATGGAGGTGTCACCTTGGCCACGGTCGTTGTAACAGTGTCCATGAGATGATCAGGCAGATCCACAGCTGCAGGTCGTGTCAGCTCTGCATTCGCTGCGAGTATCATGTGGATGTGTGGTGGTAAAAGTTGCAAGAACAACTCACAAAGGAGCGACTGGTCGAAGGTGGCATGGCGGTCACCGGGAAGCTGCTGTGTATGACGCAGTAGTTGTGTTGGTCTTCAATCTCCGAAATCCCCTGCTCTAAAGTTGTTGAAAGTGGCATTGCTCAGAAGCAGTCATGCATTTTATGAGCGCAGTTTTCAAAGTTGTGTATGGGGTGTTAGTTGGATGTTGGAGTAGAATATCTCTCACCTGTGTCACATACTCGGGTGACAAGGAGCCAACAATGTATTTCAACCGCATCAACTTGGTAGTAATGTTTTGGGTGTCGAATTGAGCTTCGACATGCGTAAACCACAGCTGTGGGTCATGAGACCAGAACGGCAGCAGCGTTATCAAAACCACTGCCACCGATGAAGCTGATTGAGCATCTGGAAAGGGCACAGCTGGCTGTTCATTCCCGATGACTGGATGCACGCTTGCAACTCCCTGTCCATCTATTTTGATCAATTTGGAGTGACCATTTTGGCGGGGAAGAAAAGGCATTCGAGATGTTCTGATTCCGAGTCCAGTCTTTTATTCAACCGCAACCGTAAACCTCTAAAAATTCACGTAGGGAAACCCGTACCAGAAATCCTCCGATAAACCAAAGCATGTTCACATATTATGAAACCCAAGGCAAAATGATGTTGCTGCACCACCTCGAATCTGGCAAGAACTGATGTACACCCTTTGGTTATCCATCCTGTTTGTTCTGCTTTTTTTTGCATGTCTTCAATAAGCTGCTGAATTATTTATTTATTTATTCCTTTGAATTTGTGGTTTCCTCTCAAATTGGAAGTTATTTATTTTTTGCACTTTGCTACCATTGAGAATGCTGAGAGAAATACCCTGTAGCCTGTGCCACAATAACTCGCCGACTCTTTGTGAAAGATGCTATAGCATATTTAACGTCCACCAACGCCCCAGTGCTTGCAGATTCTCGATTCTGTTTTTCAAGTTCACTCATCTACCCCACTGAACATAGAGCAGCAACAAAGACTGGAAAAGGTTGAAATGCGAATGGTTCGGTGGATGTGTGGAGTATCGTTGAGAGAGAGGAAGACAAATGATGACCTGCGGAAGATGATGGGAATAGAGTCTGTGATGGATGTTGTGAAGAGAAACAGGTTGAGATGGTTGAGTCATGTGTTGAGGAAGGATGAAAGTGAGTGGGTGAGAGGAATGTTGGAAATGAGTAGTAGGAAGTAGAGGACGGGGAAGACCGAGAAAAACTTAGCTAAAGGTCATGGAAGAAGAAATGTGGGCAAGGGGATTAAGAAGGGGAGATGCAGAAAATAGGGTAAAGTGGAGAAGATTGTCATGGGGCCCGCAAGACAAACCCCCGCTTTGGCAGGGAAAATTGCCTGAAAATGCTTGTTTTTGTTGTTGTTTTACTACCCCACACCCCTCCCTTCATTTGACAAATGCCTTTTTCTATCTTTAGCATATTTCTCCATGTATGTTTTTCTTTTTTATATCTTGTTTCACAACATCCCCTTCTGAGATGCGTGTTGTAATTTTTTATTCTGGTATGATGGCTTATAATTTATTTGATGGATAATTATTATCAGAGTTATTCTCAAGTTATGTCAAATTATTGGTAATGGATGGAGGATAGTTATTGGTAATGGATAGAGATAGGCTTCAACTGTGTTCAGAAAAACGATAGCCAATTGTTTTATTACAAATGTTCAATTATTTTTATATTATTTGTGCACAGTCGTTTGAAGAAGAGAGGTTCTTATTCATTTAGCAGTTTTTGTAGTGTCAGAGTTGTGATGCATTTGACTTGCAGTACGCAGAGCGTCGAGCACGTGGCCTGGATCTCCAAGGGCTGATAACCAACTTGGAACAAATAAACTTTATCATCTCAAGTTTTTCTTAATCTTAAGTGCCATGGAAATAATCTCTCAATGGATTGCAATTGGCCGGTGGAAGGCAACCCACGGTTCTGGAGCCGCATGCGGCTCTTTTAAGGACGTGTGTGGCTCCTGACTGATCAATCAAATCTTGTTTTTTTTTCTCTCAATTTTGAGAAAAATCTTTGTAAGTGTTGTGAAAGGATAAAATAATACTTGAGAACTTTGGCAATGAAAAACAGGAAAATATATCTGATTACCGGTGAATTCTGCAAGCCCGACTTGCACGTTGTGCTCCACGCATTGTTCGCTAAGGTTATTTCAGACATCTTGTCTGCATATAATGCAAACTCAGTTAAGAATTTGAACTCCCCTTCTAAAAAGGTAGCGATGCCCTGATCCTCGCTGGGCAGGTCAGTGAAAATTCCAATCATGAGCGCCTTGTATCTCAATAACAAATGCGATGTTGTATTGATGATGTTTGAAAACGCCCCCTTCAATGTGACGTTACCACATTTGCAATCTGCCAAATCGGAGTACAAAACAAAGCAAAACTACACTTGGACTATATCATTGTGTTTACATTTCTTAAAATAGGAGTTAAAGTGGTGAATTTTTATGCCATGTTTTGTTGTAGTAATCATGCTGATAGTGAGGATTGGTTGTCTCATGATCAACTACCTATAAGCAACAAAATAAAGATTTTGATATTGAAGTTTGACTGAGTTATGAAGGATGTTCAAGAGGGATTCTGAGTGAGATTCTCAGAATAGTACAACAAATGGCAAATTTGTTGTGTGTGTGTGTGTGTGTGTGTGTGTGTGTGTGTGTGTGTGTGTGTGTGTGTGTGTGTGTGTGTGTGTGTGTGTGTGTGTGTGTGTGTGTGTGTGTGTGTGTGTGTGTGTGTGTGTGTGTGTGTGTGTGTGTGTGTGTGTGTGTGTGTTATTGTTGGTGGTTGTTATATCCATTTTTGGGTTATTTTTGTTCTTTTTTGCGTATGGCAGCTTGGCCGCTGGGTAGCTATCATTTTGTTGAGGCACGACTATGCCGCTGATGCTGTGCTCCTATACCAGGACACTGGTACTCATTTTCCGACCTCGGAAGGATGACAGGCTAAGTCAACCCCACTGGGTGTTAATTCAGTGGCTAACGTTGCTTAAACT
Source organism: Eptatretus burgeri (assembly GCF_056783735.1). Lineage (NCBI taxonomy): Eukaryota > Metazoa > Chordata > Myxini > Myxiniformes > Myxinidae > Eptatretus > Eptatretus burgeri. The sequence goes on along the minus strand of NC_140970.1, from coordinate 25,527,056 downwards.
CAGGACTCTAAGATGCCACGACAGCCACTATAACCACTGAGCCAACACCAGGCATTTTTGTGTTTAAGGAGTTGGAAGGAAGTCTTCCCAGGACTCGATTTCATATTTGGGTGTTGGTCTTGTACAATTGCATGCATTTTATAATCGATGAATGTGGGACACTATCAAAAGTTTTGTTGTTGTTGTTTTTTTGTGTAGTCTATCCATGCTGTGGATAATTTGGTTCTTCTTGTATTGCAATTTTTGAGTATGGCCTTCGGATGGGGAAGCAGTTACCTTCGGTGAGGCTGGTCTCCTCCCCTTGGATAAGTTTGTTGAATGCTCAAGCATAGTGATTGTGTAGAGCATCTAGTTAATTTAGCCAGAAGTTTGGAATTCCATCTGGGCCTGAACTATTAAAGTTTGGAATTTTTGCTGACTAGTTGTTTTTATTTATTTTTTTCTTCATTAAATATCACTGGAGGCATTTCCTTTAGGTATTGTTTTTTTTTTTTTCTCCAACTTGTGGAACCAATTCGCCTCTTTGTTGTGTTCCTTTTGGTCCTCATCGATTAATTTCCACAAATTTTCAAGTTTATCTTTCTCGGGGGGGATTTGATACATTTTGCATTTTTTTTTTTCTATTTTGGGATAGAATCTTTTCGGGTTATTTTCAAGCGTACGGGTTTGTTTTCTCCCTTTTTTGACGTTGTCATGGTTTATTTATTTATTTAGTTATCTTTCTTGTGATTATTACCCTTGCCGAAGGAGAGGGTGTTGCATTTGGGTCCATTTGTTTGTACTTGGCAAAAAATTTTTTTGCCAAATTTGTTGGTCTGTAGAGTTTGCCTGTTTGTTGGGTCGCCGAAATAGGTGACCCTTATTGTCAGTAATTCTGTCTGTTTGTTTATTTGTCATCAGCATAATTGGTAGTAAACGTGGGCAGATTTTGACCAAACTCGGGTGGTAGGTACATCTTATGACCTAGCGCTTTGGAAATTGTGATGGTTGCTAGGGACGCTTTGGTTCCCCAGCAACAACCGAAAAACCTTCAAAATCGGTACCGTTCACGCGAAATCAATTTCGAAAGCCATTATCCCACGTAGGGTTATGAAATTTGGCAGGAATGATCTACAGGTGATGCTCTATCAAATATATTCCGGTTTTTGTGATATATGGAATACTTTACCCGCAGCGCCCCCTACAATTAGGGTATGCGTGAAAATTGGCGAAAATTGAAGGCCCCCTAGTGACCAGGTGAGTGCATCAATATGAATGAAACTTTGCAGGTTCATGGTACTCAATGAGTACTACAACTTTGCCTCAGAACATATTGACCGATTTCGCTTAGGTCAGGGGTCAAAGGTCAATTAGTGCAAAAATCGATAATATGCGAGAGCGAGAGCTGCCCTCGCGCCAAATGCTACTCCTCCTCGAGTTATGATCGGATGGTCATGAAAATTCACACTAATCGTCTGGAATAATACAATGTGCACAAACGATCAAGCCGGATTTTCGATTTAGATCTTTGTTCACCCACGGCACACCCTCAAACTTTGGGGATTTCTGATATCAAACCATATTTTCGCTACTTTTCATTCAAATTGATACCGAGTAGGTATCAGAAGATGGAACTCGATGAGATTTGGTATGCATAATCTTAAGGTGATTCTCTATCCGCTATATGACATCCATTTTTTTCTATATCTTATAGTTTCCAAATGGTAACCCTCTCAACTTGGGTGTCTGAGGGCCATTGAGCATTCCCGCTGAAAATTCAAAGTACACTAGCTCCAAGACGGTTGAACCGAATCGAATGAATCTTTACATGCTTATAGACCGTAATGAGTACTACAACTTTGCTCTTTTGCATAATGACCTATCTTGAGTAGGTCATGGGTCAAAGGTCAATAAGTGCATTTTTCAGGCGAAATTACCATTCAAGGCACCCTTGCTCCTACACGGGTTAACCGATACGAATGAAAGTTCATAGGTGCAGAGTACTGAATGGGTACTGCAACTTTGCTTCAGGACATATTGACCTATCTCGGCTAAGTCAGGGATCAAAGGTCAATGAGTGCATTGTTCGGGAAAAATGACCATTCAAATCCCCCTTGCTCGTACATGGGTTAACCGATTCGATTGCAGTTTCGTAAGTACTTAGTACTAGATTAACTCAGATCAGGGGTCAAAGGTCATCGGATGCTCGGCGACCCATGGCCGCCTACCGGCTTGTCTGTCTGTTTGTCACACTATTTTGGCCACAGTTTTCAAGCAATCGTTCTGAAAATTTTTGTTCGTGTGGATGACTCGCCAAGGACAGCAATGCTTAATTTTGGTGAAGATCCGAATCCGGATCCGGATCTGAGAATTTTTAAAGTAATTCTTCACCATTGTGAGATGGGGCCAAAAACTACATATAGCATGGTATCTCTAAAAGTTGTGGACGACTTGTGACAAAACGAGGTGGAAGAGTTGGTTAGGTGACGAGAACAAGCCAATTTGATTTTGGTTAGCGTCCGGATTCAGATCCTACCTGTCGGTGGCATACAAAAACATTCAAAAATATTTATAGTGGCTGAACAGATTGAGGTGAAACTTTACAGGTATGACCACCTATCCATGAGGAACAAAAGGTTCACATATATGACGTTATAGGTCGCATGGTTTGGCAGCCATATTGGATTTACCCAAAAACCTATTAAAAAATCTTCTCCAGACGGCTTGACAAATCGGGGGAAATCTTTATACAAATGTTCCCCAAGCTTTTATTTGGGTGTACAAGATTGTTAAGGAATAATTGATAGGTCACATGGTTGGCAGCCATATTGGATTGAAGAAAAATGATTATATAACTTTTTCTCTGGAACCGCTTAATCAATTGATGTGAAACTTCACAATTATGATCTTGTAGTGATGGGAAATACACATTTTAAATTTCAACTTGATCATACACATGATCTGGCAGACAGAATTATTATTATTTTTTTGATCTGGGTTCTTGATTTATTTATTTATTTATTGAATAAGGCTCACTTGACTTCATGGTTGGGTTTGAGGGTTGAGGTGTAGCAGCGGAAACCCAAATCCGATCCAGGTTCCTCCTGATGACTTCATCTTTGCTTTTTGCTTGTTTGGGTTCCTTCTGTTTACTCCAATGCAGGACTGTACCTATTTGGTCTTCCATTTGATTTGAATTGAATTTATTTTAATCCCATTCTCGATTCAATTGAATAATAATTTTAAAACGTCATGGGTCAGGATCAGGTGTCCGATCAAAATGGGACGTCTTGGTACCCGGTCATCACTGCCAGCAGTTATAAAGTGGCAGTTCTAGTTATGTCTTTTATTAATTAACACACCAGCACACAAAACAAGTCCTAGCAAGAGTCTGCAATCCCTGATTGCTCTTTTTCTTGGTTCTATTTTAAGTTTGCTTTCAGCAACCAATACTTCTCGCTCTTTATTTCCAATTTTGTAATTTTTTTGGATTCTCCTCATTAGCTTTGGGCTTCGATTTCCCCTTATAAATTGCTGCATTTGTTTTGTTTATTTTCTCAGTTGCTCCCTCTGTGTGTCTAGCCTCATATCAATGGTGGTGACTAATCTCTGTCTGTATGAGCTGTTTTGCTCATCTTGAGATGTTGTTTTCCCATTACTTTTTGTTGTGTGAGCAGCACTGGTGTTGAGATGAGCAAAGCTCATGGTGTTGAGTTCCTTTAATGGGATGATTTTGGTACCATATCTTCAGTGCTTTGTTGGTTTTCCAAACCATCATTTTAGTCCTTCGGTTGTTTTCTATTTTGTATAGTTGTGGTCTTTCCCAGAATGGTGTCAATCTCATCACTATTTTGTTTGCTAGCTCTTCTTGCAGTCTTCGCTGTTCCTCATCATCCTCATCCTCCTTCTCTCCTTCACCGCTCTGTTCCCCTCCATCCTTCTGCCTCTTATCATCCACCGTTTTCATATCATTTTATCATCCACTGGTGGGCCAGGCAGATTAAAAAAAAATTTTTTAAGTTGGTCATCAGCAAAAAAAACCTCTTGGAACTAGAACGGTACTCAGTGGAGCGCATACCTCCACCGAGCTCAAGGGTTTACGTTTTACATCCCACTGATCCAGACTTGAACCAAAACAAATCCACTTGTTCTTATCACTTAACCAACTCATCCACCTATTTTTCTCATAATCCATCTGCAGCTTTTTGAAATGTCATGTTATATTTCGTTTTTTAGCCACATCTTTCATTTGTGAGGAATCACTTAAAAAAACAAAAAATCTCGTGTTCGGATCTTCACCAGAATCAAATAAATTCATCATTAACAGACACCCAACCTGTTCATCAAGTTTCGTCCGAATCCGTCTATAACTTTTTGAGATATCCTGCTCACAGATGGGTGAAAACAGAACCTCCGTCCACCTTCAGTGGCAAAAGTAATGATTGTAAATAGAAAAAAAATTACCCACTTACTTTTCCAATTTCAACTTACCCGTCTCCAATATCTTCTTTATTCTCTTTCAAATTCTGCACCTTATCCACATTATACATGGTATATTGTGAAGGGTGAAGGTCTGCGAGAAATTAATGGTCTGATTTTTTTTTTTTTCACACCAAAAAACATTTGAGCTTGCACGTACATGAGTGCCCCCAAGACAGATCAGCACGACGACGATATACTGGTCAGACACGCCACACTTTAACTGATTTGGCTTTGTGTTACAGTTGAATCAGTTGTGGGCAGGAGGTAGAGAGGCAGGAGGGTGGGAGTGATAATATAAATTGGTCCACTGGCTCACACTTTGTTTTGGTCTCGGTAGGAGTAAGCGTTGGTGCGTGTGCGCTTGTTAAGTTTTCTTCCTTTCCTTTTTATATCTTGCTCTTGGGTTTGGTTGTTTGTTTTTATCTTGCTTTCTGAAATGCCTCAATCCTTCTCTCTGAGCTGTGTTTATTTTTTTTCATGTGATTCTACGCCTAGATTTTTTTTTCTCCTCTATGCAGGAGTGAGGCTCATGGAAGAACACGGTAAAGCTGACAGTGTGACAAATGTCAAGGGAATTGAGGCACCTGACAAAGGGAGGAGGGGAGGTAACACGGAAACTCATAAGTAAGGTTAATGGGGGTAATGAAGATCATGGGTGAGAATTGGGGATGATGAGAAGCTCTGGGAAGAATAGTGAAACAGAACAGCTTTTTGAAGGTGGTTCCACGTATGGGAGAAGAGAGGGATAAGAATTGAGGTGTGCAGTCAGCCTGGATTTTGACACTTGATGAGGAGGGTTGCAGGAAGAATGTGTGCATCTAGAAGAAGGAGGCTTGGAGGACTGAGGGAGTAAAGGGAGCAATATCGAATAATAGACGGTAGTAAACAGAGAGAGCACTGACCTGTCTGCAATGCGAAAACAGACCCTGTTATTTGACCTTATCATAGGAGATTCCAATAATGTTGAGAACTTTATATTCCACAGAATCCAGCAGAGGTAGATGTGATGCTGAGGTGCCAGCCCATCGTAGAGAGCAGTACTCCATTGAACTACAGACAAAGGCCTCAAAGACTGAGTAGCAATGATTTTTCCAAGGAAAGACTTAGATTGAAAGAGGATGCCCATTCTGCAGCTGCCTTTGGAGGCAATGTTTACTATGTGGTTGTTCCAGGGAAGGTTATGTCTGATGGTGAGGCCCAGAAGCTCAAGAGACTAAACCTCTTCCAGTGGAAGGCCAAATAAATAGAGAGGTGGATTCGTTTGACGATCCTTCCAGAGTGATATGGTTAGACTGAGATTTTCCAGGTTTGAAGGACCTGTTCGATTTATCAGACCACAAATAATAGGGAAGGGGGACCGGTACGTGCAGCGGGGGAAGGATGCAGGACGTGGCGGGGGAGGGGGTTAGCGGGACGTGTGGTGGGGGAGGGGGTTAGCAGGATGTGCGGGGGGGGAGGGGGTTAGCGGAAAGGTGTGGCGGAGGAGGGCGTTAGTGGTACGTGCGGCGGGGGAGGGGTTAGCGGGAGGTGTGGTGGAGGAGGTGGTTAGCTGGAGGGGGTTAACGGGAAGTGCGACGGGATGGGGTAGAGGGAGGTGTGGCGGGGGACAGGATGTTGTAATGGGGTGGGGGGGTGGGCAGGGAGTGGAAGAAGAAGTATTGTCGGGTGGGGGGGGCGAGGGGTGATGTGTGGCACACTCGAGCTTAGGTCTGGAGAGTTCGCTCAAAGACACTAATCACAAATTTGACGAGACATGACCAAGGAGGGATGGATAAAACACAAGAATTGGTGGAAACACGATTTTCAATGCAGGGATGAAATGACAACAGGAATCTTAGCAATGATGAGCTTTCACGAAGTAGACATCAGCCAAATGTCCATCACACCCAGACCTGGAACTTGCTACATTTTAATATCAGGGTTTATAATGGTTAATTATTGAAGTGCCATTAAAATGTATTGATGTTAAGGTTTGTTTTCGCATTTTGCCTTTTGTATATTGTGGAGCCAAATTGCTAAATATGAATAAAAGTCGAAAATCGTGAATATTTTTGGTCGTGAATTCGCAAAAACCAAACTTGGAGCTAGCCTATTAAATCTTCGAGCCGAAGTCAATCACGCACACCCTCACCATTAATCTGCGAACACGACCGTTCTTTGTCCTTATTTTCTCGCCATTCAGAGAGATTTCGTATTATGGGCCGAGCTTATTTTCGTTTTAATCATCAAATAATAAAGACCTTCCTGTGCTGGAGCCTGAGAAAGGAGCATCGGGCGACAAGACATTACTGAGATCGAGTTGTACAAGTCGTATATAAATAAATATTAAATCCTCTGAATTAGCATATGTGTTTAGACAATGTCTTTTTTTGCTTTATTATTTGTTTGGCCAAAATAAGTTTGGATCTGGCGAAATATTTTCAGCCTGAATTATCCAAATTGCTAACAGATTATGTGTTTTTTTTAAAATATCCACCTTGCATGCGGTGCATTCTTTATTTCCACCCTAAATCTTCAGAAAGGCATGCATTTCCACTTGAACCAAAGTCCAAGCAAAGTAAAAAGGAAAACATTTGTTGGAGGTTCATTTTTTTCTTTGAACCGAACATTGTGTTTTCGTGTTTCACTTGCTCAAATCTTGCAATAAACGAGATTGGACAGGCACTGCCCCGGTGAGAAGGCCCATGCAGTTGCAATTCGAAACTTTATCTCTCGTCATGGTGCTGACATTGCAATGCATGTAAACTTAGTGGGATATACAAATGTCATCTTTGCATGGCCAGAGGCATTTTGGATTGCAGTGGTAGCATTTTATTGTTGTAGTCTATCGTCTTATCACTTTCATCAAAGGACCACGAAAGGCGCATCTGTCTTGCCACCATGCTTCCGAAGCTGAATTTGCTTCATGCTTCGTAAAGCTCTTAACTACTGCTACTACTACTATCACTACCACCACCTTGACTATAACTGCTGATGATGCTACTACTACTACTAAAAAAAAATGTTCATGGTGTAAGGCTTATGGAAGTGCTGTCACCACAAGTCCATGCACACATCACACGCAGGACTTGACTGCAGACAAGCACAGCCTTGGAGCAAGTGATGTAACATTCCGGGGCATTTTTAAAGCGACAATCGATCCCACTTTTTTGTGGGGTCAAATTGGGAATGTTTTTGCCCTATTTAAATTCATTTCCTATAACGTGCTTCCCATTATCCTATGATGTATGCAGCTTAAAGAGAAATATAAATTCCTACTTCCAACATTTTTGAAGTTTTCCACCAGACTTATTTTTGTAGTTCAACGATTATTTTTTTTCATTGTCTTTGGCTTTTATTACAAGATGGTTGGCTAACCTTGGTGAGACTTGCCATTGTCACCACCTCTTTTGTGAATGTTTTTTTTTTTTTTTGGTACTCCCATGGTTGCTTGGATGTTTTCTTCTTTTTTTTCCTCTTTTTGTTTTTATTTTATTCCATTTGTTTTGCTTCAACTGTATCTAACTTTCCCATAGCCTCTTACCTCGAGTGGCTTTATGCTTTGTTCGGGGTGATTTCCATTTAAAAAAAAATAAAATAAACGGTCTCACGAACCGGCTAGTCAGCCGGTGCTTGTAGCAACATATTAAACATTTTAAAAAATGTGTTTGTGGCAACGCAGGTGCATTGCCAAGCGAGGTCGCCTGTCCTTCCAACGACCGTGCATCTTTATTGGAGTCCATTCGTCAAGCCGGGGGCGTCGGAGGGGCCAAGCTGAGAAACCTTTCTGACCGAAAGCTCGAGAAGAAGAAGCAGAAAGAGCAACTTTCAGGTGAAGAGGAAGTGTTTCTCTCTCTGTCTCCCCGTCTCCCTGTCTCCGTCTCCCTGTCTCCGTCTCCCTGTCTCTCTCGTGTCTCTCGTGTCTCTCTCGTGTCTCTCTCGTGTCTCTCCTGTCTCTCTCGCTTCTCTCTCCCATTCCACCGTATGCTCTCACTCGCTGGTTTTCTAAGAATCCCTTCCTCTTCTCCACAAACATTCTCGTATCGATTTTATACGAATCCTATGTGATCATAGTCACCAGCGGTGAAAGGAAAAGGTCACCAGTTGCTGCAGAGCTGTGCAGCTATCAATCGGAGCAGGCTTGCCAGTCATCCGGTCAACTTCGGCTCAAGGGTATTAAAGTGAATTTAGAGGGAGCAGGATATCAAATTTGCTTGCTTTGCTTTTGGGTGTAACCTCTTTGATCACAGGTGAATGCATCACCTTGTCATCATGTGCTTGCCAAATGAGTTGAATGGCATTTGTAAAGTGCTCTGGACAAGTGGTTAAAACCACACCAGGTATTTGGGTTTTGTTTGTTTTTGTTATTAATATTGAGCTGGACATTTCTGAAAACTCTTTTTCAGATCAAGAGAAAAGTGTAACCGTTTCTGTGTGATGTGCGTCTCATTTTGACTGCTTCCATGAATTATTTTTTTTAACATTTTTTAACAAACTGTGTTGCTAGTGAAGATATTTGGTCTGATTAAAGGCCTTCCAAGACAGATGGAAACTGTTGCAAACCCACATGACCATTGCACTCCATCTTTTGGCTACTGGCCCGTGTTATTGAAAAGATGTACCGTACCTCTCTCCTGCTATTTATACAGAGGGAGAAGCACGAACAGCAGGATATTGCAACAAGAAGACTCTAATGATGTTCAGCTCATGCTTGCTGGGGTCATGGCCAGGTGGCCGGGTGCATTGAGACCACTTGGATAGCCAACCCTCTGGTTTTTCTTTGCAGTAATTTATGAGCACTTGTAAGCTGGAATGTTTCTGGCCAGCAAATTCTTATTTGGATCCACACTGATTCCATCTCCTTTGCCATTCCCCATTTTTGCTACTTCTCTGGTCGAACATAATTCACGTGCTTCTGCAACTCGCTCTTTCTTTCTATCGGTTGTTTGTACTTAGTCATTTATACACTTTCTCTTACAGTGAATGCATATATGCCTGGTGCTGGCCGAATGGTTAGGGAGGTTGGCTTGGGATCCAAGGATCCTGAGTTCAAATCCTGCTCGGCTGTTGAATTGATACCGGGTGGGGTTGACTGCGTGTCATCCTTCCAAGGTCGGCAAAATGAGTGCCAGCTTGCTGGTATCCTGTGTCGGAGTGGCGACCCGTCCAGGATTGTGCCCAATAGCCAAGGAGACTGCTTAGGCAGCACCAACACTTTGCACAGAGTATGGTCCCAATGGATGGATGGATATAGTGCCCCTGCACTTTGGGGTAGGAATTTGGTACCGATGGCCTACTCTTTTGGAAAGGCATCTTGAGACCTCTTTAAATGTTCATCAGCAACAAGAAACCTCTAAACGTCCTTTTGAAGGAGTGAAACAAAGAACCAGGATGACAGCTTGGACTCTAGTAAGGATCGAACCCAGACTATATTGCTCGTAGGAGAGTGCTACCTCTGAGATATCCTGCCATCCCATTTTCGACCAAACCCATATAATACAATTGTCAAAGCACCTTTATTTTGTTATTAATAAAAAAAATGATATGGTTAGAAATAGTTCCTGTTCTCTTAATTCTCACTACAGGGGGTGGTGGTGGAGGAGACCTGATGGCAGACCTTTTCAGCAAACTCGCTATGAGGCGCAAAGGTCAGCACTTGGCTTTTGGCATCTTCCATGATAGAAGCATCACCCAATGGGCTTTAATGTGGAACGATGCAAGACGTTGTAGAATTGTACCCGATATTATGTAGTTGTAATGGTTTCGCTTAAACAAAACTTGCTCATGGCAAATGTTAAGCAGTCTTTATTTAAAATTGAAATACCAACACAAATTGTATGTTTTTATTTATCTTTCCTTGAATGTCTCAATTGATGAGCTCTACAAAATACATAGATATTAGAATTATCAGTGATATTTGACTTGAAATCTAACCCGAAACTCATCAAGTCTAATTCTCATCCCTTTGCGACAAAACGAAAAGCTCTGATGAGATACGAGTAAGGGGAGGGAAATACGAAACAAAGGATCAGATGTTCTACTGGTTTTGCAAATGTAATAAATAGGTGCCACCAAAATGGGTCTCTGGCTTCTAACCTTCAGGTATTTCTGGGCAGAAGACTACAGGGAGTGGTGTGAGCACAGGAGGAGGAGGTGGTGCACAGGAGGGGCCTGGAGGTGCACTTGCACGTATGGTTAATTCACTCCCAGCTCTGCCGGCCAGACCTGGAGGCGAAGCTGAAGATGGCGGAGAGGATGAATGGGGGGAGTGAAGGAGCTGTGATTAACAACGGTGAAGTAGTCGTCATGACTTTGATGGGATGCAGCAGGGATGGGATTGAGGAGTTGAGGGTTAGGTCAACCCGAACCTGAATCGTATTAAAATAAATGCTGTATTCAAGAGATTTTCGTGAACAAATTCATCCCAGGTGAGAACCACCAAGAACTGCTGGCAGGAATTGAAAATGGAACCGATCTACTTGGCTGTATAATTAATATACGTCATTACTGACGAGGTGTTTATTTTCTCTTTCAAATCACCTTTTGTATCGTCACACATGCTTACCCTTGAATGCAACACTCAAATGTGTAATGAGTTTGCTTCAAACTTCAAATCATTTTGTTCAAATTGGTGAAAATAAAGCATGCAAAATAGAGATTTTAATTTGTAATAGTGTCCTTTTGTTGCTTGTTTTCATCTGAAATCTCTTAATGAGAATTGAGTGTGTGATCTCAAAAGACGTGTCTGCAGTGCTGGATACAGTAAATGAGGTTCACCAGGTGCTGCTGATGACGATTAGGTGTGTGCCAGCTGTCTGGCAGGTGCGAGGGTGCATAAAGAAAATAAGTCGATGCTTCCTCGAGCAAAATGCTCTGTTTGTTCCTGGTTGATGCAACGCAATGCGATCCTGCATTTGCATATTGGATTGCCTCTTGGTTACGGATTCGGTCCACAGGTAGCGTCATTGATGGGGTTGTTAAATTTGCTGATGCTTGAGTTTAGGGTAGGAATTTGTTCGGGATGTTGACAATAACTCGACTCTTGGCAGAAGACGCTGGGATTTTTATTGTCCACCAACACAAGGGTCTCCAGTTTACTCTCCATCGGAGGGACGGCGCACTTTGATGCAATGCACCAATGCGACGGTTTGTAGTCGGGTCGGGAATTGAATCCAAACAAGATACTCCCTCTGCACCATCGAGTCAAGAAATCTGCTGCTTGGGATACTGAGCTCACAATGGCCTCAGAGACCTCTTGTATTCGTCACAGCACGACTTGATCTGATCTTCATTGACAAACATGACTGCATCACCTTGGAGGATGCCAGTATTTCCGAGACTGGATGTATGTGCACTCGCCTGGGTTTGAATCTCGACTCGGTGATGGATTATTACCCTGATGTTCGAAAGGCATGATGAGACATCGATGTGGACACGGTCCTTCTTGGGGAGGTTAAACTGGGTGTCCCAGATGCTCGCATTAATTGATGAATGTTAAAGGATCCACATGTCCTTCGCGAAGAGTGGGCCAGTTGTTGCCGGCACCCTGGACAAATTACAAATCCATGCCTGGCCTGCAGGTAGCAAGTGGTCTGATCTTCCTGGAGGTTCCACAGCTTGCTGACACCAGGTTACACAGCTTGCTGTCTCAGAGTGTGGTTGTTTGGGCAGTGGCTTCCGCATGGCAAACAAATTGAATAGACAGTCGCTGTTAGGGTTAGGTAGGTAGGTAGTTTTCTGCATGTTTCATGGGAACAGCCTCTTCATATATGAAGGGCAACAGACACATCACCTTATGCAACTACAACATTGGTTTTTAATGAAACCTTGTTTCTAGATCTGCAGAGGAGCCGTTTTGGCTCCGCTTATGTTGTGATAATTGCCACTATCTCATTACAGCACACCTTGTTGGTAGATTTATAGCATCAGGTAACACTGGAACTCCTCACGTGCATCGTCACCACTAGAGGGTGGTAGTGGCCTGTGTTTGTGACGTGCCATTTGATCCCTACTGCCTGGGAAAGCAAGTTTGTGAAGCCCTGGGAGTGAGCAGGGCAGAGAAAGCAGTGATGATCAAGAGAAACACCAAAATGATTGCTGGGAGAACAGTTTCCATCCACGAACTGGAAAACAAAACAAACGAAAATGCATCCATCGCTGTCATGCACGAAACTGAAGCAAAATTTTCGCATACATTTAGGGGGCTATCTATTTAATACGTATGCATGGCTGGGGGGGGGGAATGAAATGGGGGGAGGTCGGGAGCATCATTGAGGGGAATGGGAGGAGTCACGTGAAATATATGTCCGAAGTCAATGGATGGTCCTGCCGGTGTTGATTTCTTTATTAGGTATGCAACATTGGCCTCATTTTTGATCTCTCCATCCCCTTGAGTCCATTACATCCTTTACGACCTTGCGTTGTTCTCATTTCAATTTTAAAGAACCCCCACCCCCCTTCCCTCCCCTTGTATGTAGTTTGTGGATTCTGATCTGAAAAAAATGACGTTCTTCGGTAAGCTGCGCGGATTGTCGGTTTGAACGGAAATTCCAAGTTTTACAAACATCTGTCCAATTTGGCAGTTTTCAAGATAAAAATAATTTAACTTTTAAAAATTAAAAACTCGAATAATTCTCGTCGTGAAATGTGAAGGAACACTGTGACCTTATTTGAGCATTTATTTATTTGGTTTATATAATTAAAATAGACAAAGAGTTAATTGAGCAGAATAAACACAAATACCTTGGTTTAGAAGAAAAAACGCCCCTCTGAGAAGGAAGACATCTGATCATTGATGCCAAAATGGGTGTTTGTGAAGGATGAGGTGGGTCATGGGTGGGCGAGGATGGAGATTGATCCTATGGATGGGTGGATGTAGATGGGTGGTTGTCTGGGTGTGGCGGGGTTGGGTTGCCTGGCAGATGAGTGGTTGTAGATGGGTGGTTGTCTGGGTGTGGTGGGGTTGGGTGCCTGGCAGATGGTGGATGTAGATGGGTGGTTGTCTGGGTGTGGTGGGGTTGGGTGCCTGGCAGATGGTGGATGTAGATGGGTGGTTGTCTTGGTGTGACAGGGTTGGGTGCCTGGCAGATGGTGGATGTAGATGGGTGGTTGTCTGGGTGTGGCGGGGTTGGGTTGTCTGGCAGATGAGTGGTTGTAGATGGGTGGATGTCTGGGTGTGGCGGGGTTGGGTGCCTGGCAGATGGTGGATGTAGATGGGTGGTTGTCTGGGTGTGGTGGGGTTGGGTGCCTGGCAGATGGTGGATGTAGATGGGTGGTTGTCTGGGTGTGGTGGGGTTGGGTGCCTGGCAGATGGTGGATGTAGATGGGTGGTTGTCTGGGTGTGGTGGGGTTGGGTGCCTGGCAGATGGGTGGTTGTCTGGGTGTGGCAGGGTTGGGTGCCTGGCAGATGGGTGGATGTAGATGGGTGGTTGTCTGGGTGTGGCAGGATTGGGTGCCTGGCGGATGGGTGGCAGGTGTATCGGTGGTGTTTGGGAATGTGGGGATGTGCCGGTGGGATGGGGGAGTGTGGGGATGGCTGGATTGATGAATTGGTGTGACAAGTGAATCGGTGGTGTTGGTGATTGTGGGGGTATGTATACGGATGGGATGGGTAGGTGGGTGGGAGTGGATTGTTGGGATGGTTAGGTGGGGAGGGTTGTTGGGATGGATGGGTGTGGGTGGATTGTTGGGATGGATGGGTGTGGGTGGATTGTTGGGATGGATGGGTGTGGGTGGATTGTTGGGATGGTTAGGTGGGGAGGATTGTTGGGATGGATGGGTGTGGGAGGATTGTTGGGATGGTTAGGTGGGGAGGATTGTTGGAATGGATGGGTGTTGGTGGATTGTGGGGAGGATTGTTGGGATGGGTGTGGGTGGATTGTTGAGATGGGTGGGTGGGATGGGTAGATGGTTGAGTGGGGTGGATTGTTGGTGTGGGTGGATTGTTTGGGTGGGGGTAGATTGTTGGAATGGGATGAATGGATTGTAGAGATGGGATGGGATGGATGGTCAAGATCAGTGTGTGGGTGGGTGGGAGAGCTTGGTGGGAATGGATGGGATGGGATTGGTGGGTGGTGGTAGATTGTTGGGATGGATGGTTGGGATAGGTAGGTGGGTGGGATGCTGTGGGTGGGGGTGGATTGATGGGATGGGATGAATGGGTAAGCCTGGTGTTGGCTTAATGGTTCGGTTGGTGGGCTTGGGATCCTCAGGTCCTGAGTGTAAATCCCGCTTAACTGTTGAATTAATACCGGGTGGGGTTGACTCAGCCCTTCATCCTGAGGTCGGCAAAATGAGTACCACCTTGCTGGTCCACTGTGTTGGAGTGGTGACCCATCTAGGATTGTGCCCAATATCCCAGGAGACTGCTTATGGAGGACCAACGCTCTGCACAGAGTATGGTCCCATTGGATGGATGAATGGGTAAATAGGGGTGGATTGCTTGGATGGGTTGGGTGGGTAGGGGTGGATTGTTTGGATGAGTTGGGTGGGTAGGGGTGGATTGTTTGGATGGGTTGGGTGGGTGTGGGTGGATTTTCGGAATGGGATGGATGAATTGTCAGGATAGGTGGGTAGGGTAGTTTGTTGGGAATGGATGGGATCGGATTGATGGTTGGGTGGGGGTAGATTGTTGGGATGGGATGGATGGGTGTGTAGGGGTGGTTTGTTGGGTTGGTTTGGATGGGTGGATTGTTTGGCTGGGTTGGGTGGGTGTGGGTGGATTGTTGGAATGGGATGGATGAATTTTGAGGATAGGTGGGTGGGTAGTTTGTTGGGATGGGATGGATGGATGGATTGTTGGGATCAGTTGGTGTATGGGAGTGTATTGATGGGATGTCTGGGGGTGGATTGTTGGGATGGATGGGAGATGGGATTGGATGGATGGAATGTTTGGATGGGTGAGTGGGAGATGGGATTGGGTGTGGTGGGGTGGGGTGGGGTGGGATGAGGTGGGATGAGGTGCATTGGGGTGAGGTGGGATTCTCACACTTTGTTGTTTTTTTTTTTCCTTTTAAAAATCATTTTGTGTTTCCAAGTCGGCAGAGGAGGTACCAAGGTACTAGTTGCATTTTATTACCGCATGCTAAGTGACCAATTACAGAAAGAAAGACTTTTATCAGATTGAAAAACTGTTAAGTTTACTGAAAGTGAAATATCTGGTGTTGGCAATCTTTTCTTGTCTTCAATAACTTTAGTGATCTCCTCCCCCTCCTCGTTCTCATCTTTCCTCTCTCTCTTTCATCTCTCCTCTTCCTCTTTTTTTTTCCTTTACTTCTCTTCCTCTGCTCTCCTCTTCTCTATGTCTCTCCTCCTCTTATTCTCATCGCCTCTTATCCCCCACCCCTCTCTCTGCTCTTCTCTTTTTCTCTTCTCTTTTCTCTTTCTGCTCCTTCCTTCCCTCTCTCCCCCCTCTCCCTCCGTTCCCAACTATATAAATGATCTGATGGGTCATTGTATTGGTCACAGTGAGGTTATGACAGATCTGATCAGTTCACTGTAAATATTGAATTTTGGAGGAAATTTAAGTTTGCTGTAAGCACAGGTGGTTGTTTGGATTGTCTGCCTTGGTTTTACAAGTTGCTGTTGAATTGATCTGATTCAATCCAAGTTGAATTGTTGTACGAGTTCTCCGAGTTGTTGGAATTTTTGCCTGTCTACAGAAAGTGTCTTCAAAGTTGAATTGAAATTCTTGAAATCCCACCCCCCCCACACCCTTCTCCCTCTCCCTCTCCCTCTCCGCTTCCCTTCCCCTCCCTTCCCCTCCCTTCCTTCTCTCTCTCTCCCTTCCCCTCCCTTCCCCTCTCTCTCCCTCCCTCCCTTCTCCTCTCTCTCTCACTTCCTCCCTTCCCCTCTCTCCCCTCCTCCCTTCCCCTCTCTCCCTCCCTTCCCCTCTCTCCCTCCCTCCCTTCCCCTCTCTCCCTCCCTCCCTCACTCCCTTCCCTCTCTCCCTCCCTCCCTCACTCCCTTCCCCTCTCTCCCTCCCTCACTCCCTTCCCCTCTCTCCCTCCCTCACTCCCTTCCCCTCTCTCCCTCCCTCACTCCCTTCCTCTCTCCCTCCCTCACTCCCTTCCCCTTTCTCCCTCCCTCACTCCCTTCCCCTCTCTCCCTCCCTCACTCCCTTCCCCTCTCTGCCTCCCTTCCTCCCTCCCCTCTCTGCCTCCCTTCCTCCCTTCCCCTCCCTTCCTCCCTTCCCCTCTCTCCCTCCTTCCTCCCTTCCCCTCTCTCCCTCCCTTCCTCCCTTCCCTCTCTCCCTCCCTCTCTTCCCCTCTCTCCCTCCCTCCATCCCTCCCCTCACTCCCTTCCCTCCCCTCTCTCCCTCCCTCCCTCCTCCCTCTCTCTCCCTCCCTCCCTCCTCTCCTCTCTCCCTCTCTCCCCCTCTCTCTCTCCCTCCCTCCCTCCTCCCTCTCTCCCTCCCTCCTCCCTCTCTCTCCCTCCCTTCCTCCCTCCTCCTCTCTCTCCCTCTCTCCCTCCCTCCTCCTCTCTCCCTCCCTTCCCTTCCCTCTTTCTCTCCCTCCCTCCCTTCCCTTCCCTCTTTCTCTCCCTCCCTCCCTTCCCTTCCCTCTTTCTCTCCCTCCCTCCCTTCCTTCCCTCTTTCTCTCCCTCCCTCCCTTCCCTTCCCTCTTTCTCTCCCTCCCTCCCTTCCCTTCCCTCTTTCTCTCCCTCCCTCCCTTCCCTTCCCTCTTTCTCTCTCTCTTTCCCTTCCCCTCTCTCTCTCCCTCTGTACGTTGTGTGTGTACTGTCATGGACGCTCCTTGCTTCGTGTCGTGAGTACCCCTCCTCTGCTGTGCTGTTTGGTGTTTCCCCATTTTTCGTTTCCCATGTGTTCGTTTTCTACTTGTGGACTTTTCCCGTTTTTTTTTATTTTTTTATTTTTTCGAGAAGGAGAGAGGAAAACAGAGAGACCACGGTCTCGTGTCAAGAAATTGTAGGCCGAAGGCCTGTCATGGCCGCCGGGGGGAGGTTTTTCTCGCTCATTGCGACCTTGTTTTTTGTTAATTCTCAACTTTAATCGTTGATATGTTGGTGTTTGAGAAAACGCCTTATTTCTCTCGATAAAGTTTACTAACTTGTTTTCTTGAGTTAGAATGGCGGGTGAACGTTTCCGTGTCGAGATGTTCGAGTCACTAACTCGTAAAAACGCTGTTTTTTTTTCTTCCCTCCCAGTGAGGTGGAACTTAACGATGTGCTTTCCGCCATTGGTAACATCGTTGGTTTACATAATATTCCTGCTGCTTCTCGCTTGAATCAGAAGTTTGTGGTGTTTGTGTCGGAGGAACACATGGTCGCCACGGTGGTTGAGCATGGCCTGTTCATCGAACCGAACACTTACCTCTCTGTGTTCGCTTTACAGGCCCCAACAGCTAAAGTTAACATTAATAATATTCCACTATTTAGAAGGAACCAGGACTTGTGTAATCAGTTAAACAAGTTCGGTAAGGTGGTGTCGAGGATCTCAATGGTGCTGATGCATCATGTTAGTGATAAATGTAAACACGTCATGTCCTTTAAAAGAGTGGTTTATATGATACTACTGAAAATGGAAAAACACTGAATGTTCGACTCAGTGTAAAAATCGACGGGTTTGAATATAAAATGTTTGCCTCCTCAGAGGTTATGACGTGTTTTGGGTGTGGAGCTTGCGGCACGTGAAGAGTGTTTGTCCCAATGCGGTTACACCGCAAGAAAGTGAAGGTGCGGTGAGGAAGAATTCTTCCTCACCACATGAAAATGGTTGCTTCCTCTCCTTTACCATCCACTGTACAGGACAGTGTGGACGATATGGAGCTATCTGTTACGGATACCAGGAAAAAAAGGCCAAAAACGGTCAAATGTTGATGCCTTTGATGCTAAGGAGCAGAATAAGGTCCAGATCGTGTCAGGCTCGTGGGACCTCCAAGGTGCGTCTCACATTGGAAACCCCTTGGTGGTACCGGAGTCGTGTGCGGATGTGGAGACTTCGCTTGCTCCACCTGCCGACCCTGAGTGGGACACAGAGAACAGTGAGGTACCTCAGGATGTTTTAAGTGTTTGTCCTGTTAGCCAAACTTGTTCAGACGAGTTAACAGCTTTGTCTGACAGTGATGGAGAAATAGATCAAGGGGAAAATCCCTGTGAGTTAAATGTCAACCCCTCCCTCACAGATGATGATGTAAGGGTTGTGGAGGGGGAAGGACATGGACAAGGTAAATTCGGAGGGGTCTGTAAACAGAGCAGAACTTTCTGTTGAGCCAAAATTAAGTGTTCCACAAGTAATAGGAGAGGCCAGAGATGAAGTACTTGATTCAGATGAAACCTCTTCGACCCCACATTTTAGTGCTTTAAGCTCTCAAGAGGATGAAGGGGGAAACGACACAACCTTAGTGTCTCAAGAAAATGTGATTGAATTCCTGCATGAGACATTCAGGAAAAGATACGTAAAAATCAAAGATAACTTCCCGAATTTACACGATTTCATTAAAACTGCAAGGAGTGTGATTCGTGAACCTTTATCAGGTTAACATGTCAGATCCTCAGTTCCAAAAGTTAAGGAAATGTGTTACTCGGGCTGGTAAAGAGCTTCAAGAATAACTAACTGAATGGAGATAAAAGTAGCATCCCTGAGCATCAATGGAGGCCACAGTTGTTTGCGTCGCCTCCAGGTATTTCAGCTCTTCCAAAATGAAAAAAAATGATATGCTCATGCTACAGGAGACGCATACAAATCAGTCTTCTGAGGATGAGTGGTGTAAAATCTTTAAAGGTTGTCTTTTTTTTCTCAAGTGCACTTGTTGAGGCCAAGGCTGGTGTGGCAATAGTGTTGCATCCTCGACTCCAGCCTTCAGAGATAACTTGCAAGGAAATTTGCAAAGGTTACTTACTGTCTGTGCAATTTGTCAGTAGTTACCTAAAGATTTGTATGACAAATGTTTGCTGTCCTCGTGCTAACTCTGAAAGAGGTGCCTTTCTCTACAAGTTGGCAGAGTTTATAAGCACCATTGACAACCATGTTGTTGTGTCTGGGGGGTGACTACAACTGCACCCACAACTTGATCGGAACACTTGTGAGCCTCATCCACCCAGTGCAAGGTCTTTGGCACAGCGAGTCAAAAAGTTTAAACTGGTGGATGTGTGGCGGGTACAAAACAGTAAATTCCGTTAGTATACATGAGTTTGTGCATCAAGAAATGTTTTGACGATGGCTCGCCTTGACAGATTTTATGTTAATCATGAAATGGTAAACATTGTTAAGAACTCGTATATAAGGCCGTCTGGTTTTTCCGATCATCACATGATTGTTATGGTGTGTGGCTTTCCTCATCGTGTTTGTGGAAGTGCATATTGGACTTTTAATGTGAAACTTTTACAAAGTGCACATTTTATAGAAGCTTTTAAAATGGTATGGGAAAAATGCGAGTTACAAAAGGGTTCATATTTGAACTTAAGACAATGGTGGGACTGCACAAACGCCCAAATCAAATGTTTTTGCCAACAATACTGCTCTTACAGCACATACAACACTTTTGGTGTGATATCTGCTTTAAAAAAGATATACTTATCTGTGAGCAGAAAGCTGGCTTGTCTAGCGTGAATGTCCAGCAGTTGTCGGAGAAAAGGACCCTTCTGGCTGAAATGGTTAAAGAGCGGGTGGCCAGTACTTTCGTCCGACTGCGGAACGAAAAAATCCAACTTGACACACCAAACAAAGGGTTCTTCAATTTGGAAAAAATGGTCAAGACCTCTCAACAAATCCATGCTTTGCGCTCTTCTGGTGGTGATTTGTTGAACTCCCAGAGTGATATCAAGCATGAACTACAAGACTATTTTTCTAAACTCTTCACAAAAAGAGCTGTGAATGAGGAGAATAGGAATGTGATGCTTGAACAGCTCCCTTCTCTGTCTGAAGACCAACAGCAATTGCTTGAGCCTGACATTTCTCTTGGAGAACTTACTGCTGCACTCAAGGATAGCAAGGATGGGAAAGCCCCTGGACTAGACAGCCTTCCGGCTGAATTTTACAAGGCTTTCTGGGACATTCTAGGCCCTACTCTTCTTGAGGTCTTTCAGGAGAGTGTTGAACAAGGTGAATTGCCATTGAGCTGCCGGAGGGCAGTTTTGTGTCTCCTTCCGAAGAAAGGAAACCTGCATGAGACCGCAAGTTGGCGGCCTGTGTCACTCCTCAACACGAACTATAAAATATTGTCGAAAGCACTTGCAACCCATCTAAAGGAAGTCATCTCTTTCTTGATTGGCACTGATCAATCATACTGTGTTCCAGAACTTTCCATATACGATAATATTTTTTTGGTGAGAGACTTGATCAGTCTCGGTCGAACTACATCTCCTGGTTTTGGTTTATTACTTTTAGATCAAGAAAAAGCTTTTGACAGTGTTAACTATTCTTTTTTTTGTTTGATGTATTAAGGAGAACAGGGTTTGGGGAAACATTTATTGCTTATGTTAAGTTATTGTACAAAAATGCATCTTGTCTGCTGAAGGTTAATAATAGTCTTTGTTACCCCTTCCCTTTTCAGCAAGGCATCCGTCAGGGCTGTGCGCTATCAGGCATGCTCTGCAATCCATCCGTTGAACCTTTATTAGCTTTACTTCGGAACTCCGTGTTAGGAGTCTCTCTTTCACAAAACTCCAAAGTCGTTGTTTCAGCTTATGCTGATGATATTTGTGTTGCTATTGCAAATCAAAAAGATGTTTTTGAGGTCTCTCGTTGCCTTACCCAGTTTGAGCTTGCTTCGACTGCAAGGGTAAATTGGAAAAAAAGTGTAGCTTTTTGGGTGGGCCCCAGATTGCCTTCCTCGTCCTTGCCTGTTTTACCAGGAGAAATACAGTGGAGTAGTGACGGGTTTAAATACTTAGGCTTATTTCTAGGAAATGAAGCGTATGAACAAAAAAATTGGGAGAACTTCCAGGAAAAAATTAAATTGAAACTGGCAAGGTGGAGAAGATTGTACCAACTTCTCTCGCTTAAGACACGGGTGTCAATCATAAACAACCTGGTGGTTCCATTTATTTGGCATAGAGTTATCCCACTTGAACCTCCGAGATACTTGGTCACAGGCATTCAGAGGGTTCTGACTGATTTTTTTCTGGGGTGGCCACCATTGGCTGGGCCCAGACGTGATCTGCAGACCCCGAAATGCGGGTTGTCAAAATCTGATGCATATCCCAAGTCGGATAATGGCATTCCGAATTTCCACGATCAAGCGCCTACTGTACAGTGAGTGTGTTCCTTGGCGACCTCTCACAAATGCCTGTTTGCAGAAAGTGGAAGGTCTGAAATATGACCGTCAACTTTTTCTCGTCGACTTGCAACATGTTGACATGTCTCAGCTCCCCAGTTTTCATCAGAGCCTTTTGAATGCTTGGCAAGTCCTCGGAGTGCAACGTTTGGAGGTATCATACGATGCCCAAAAGTTTGTACATGAGCCATTAGTTCGGAATCCTTTATTCTCTAGAATTTCAACCTCCAGGTCGTTTATGCATTGTTTCACCAGTGTTGGAATAAACACAGTGCGAGACCTGTTGCAGCCATCCGTGAATGCCTGGCTACCTGTAAGTTCACTTTCATTAAAAACTGGTGTTCGTTCTGCTCGTATTGTGGAAAATGTCTTGAAAGCAGTAATTCAAACCTTTCATAGACTAAACATCGGGTGGACTGGGGTGGATGAAGTGGTAGACTCACGTCTCTATTTCCCTCAACATCAAATTGCCTCAAAAAAAACAAGAGGGTGTGTTCTCCTCAAACTTAGAGGAAATTGGTGTGTTTGACGTCATGGGGAAAACGGCTATCTACAACATATGTCTGGAAGCATGTATACCTGGGTTTACAAAACTGTTGAAAAATCGGTGGAATGAGACCTTACCTGCTGGAGCTTTTTTAACTCCAGTGTGGAACAAAATGTATTGTTCTCCAACTCTTGGGCGAACTGGAGACCTGAATTGGAGACTAGCACATCAAGCCCTGGTCACACAGACATTACTCCATAAGTTTAATTCTTCTGTTCCAATTTCTTGTCCTTTTTGTGATTTGATTGAAAATGTTGCCCAAGTTTTCATTGAATGTAAGAGATTGGTACCCCTCTTTCTCTTCCTTCAACAGCTTTTCTATAAATTTAATTTTGTTTTTTCCTTTCCCATCTTTATTTATGGAATCGAGGGGAATTATAAAAGTAAACCAGTCCTCTCGTTTTTGTCTTTTCTGTTGGGGATTGCTAAACTGGCAATTTATAAAACCAGGAAAGCAAAATTGAAGGGGAAAAATGTAAATGTGCTTTTCTGCTTTAAAGGTATGGTTTCGGCACGAGTAAAAATGGAGCAGGCTTATCTTTTGAGCCTGGATATTGTGGGTTATCAGTGGTACACTGATGAGGTTTTGAGTTTCTTTTCGTGAAGCCGCTGTCACACCTTGACGATTTAGCCAGCGTATGTCGATTTATGAAAAATTTGTCTAAAACGCTGGCACACGTCGAATACGTTATTGGTACGTTTTGTATACGTTAAGACCACTCTGAAAAACACTGCCATAAGTCGTAGTACGCTGGTTTTAAACGTAGTACTTTTGGGTTGTCGTCAAATTTTTGCATGCTTGAAATTTTACGACATATGCCGGCGTATGACTCACGTCTCGCACGTTCCGCTACGCTGGCCATAAGTTGCAGGCACGTTATGCGATCGTTGACACACGTCGACACACGTTACTTGTAAGTTACTCATAAGTCGAAACACGTCGAGGTAATGTTTAGCGTTCTCGAAACTTATTTCTAATCTATGAGTAACGTTTTGTAAGCACGCTACATGAACGTTGTTCACACCTCGCAGCACGTTACTTGAAAGTTCCTCATACGTCGAAACACATCAAAGTAATGTTTCGGGTACCCGTGACTTATTTATAACCTACGAGTAACGTGCTTAGGAATTATTTGTAAAGCATGTCCTACGCACAAATACGTATGTAGAGATATTTGACGTCTTCAGGACGACCACAAAACTTGATGAACGCGTTTCTAACTTACAGATACCGTATAATGGCATATTGGCAGCGATTAGGGGAATTGGTATATAAAAATGGGCTTCGCAGGAGGAATCCGTCTTTTTTAGACTTGGTGGTGAGTACATGTCCATGTCATTCCGAGAGATGGAGGATACGGCAAGGCTGAGACGACAATACCTACCTGTCCAACAACATCAACATGACCTCATCGAGTTGACACTGCACCAGTTGCGTGCCAATCGAGCCGGGAGAAGAAGACGTGAACAGAGGAGAAGGAACTGGGTGAGACCATGGATCGGGAGGCGACGCCATTACGGCATACATGACCAGCTCATGGTGGAACTCCGGAATGAGGACCATGCATCCTTCATCAACTTCTTGCGAATGCCCCCAGCGATGTTCGACGAGCTGCAAGCCAGAGTGGGTCCAAGGATAACCAAGCATTATTATTATTAAATCATTTCCATTGTCCAGTGGAAGCGTGGGCGGAGGAGCTCCTTGTGAGCCAACGGCCATCCATATCTAGTGCCCAACTGTGTCTGCGGACGTCCTCCTGCAGTTGGGTTACTTTTTATGAGGAGGTTGGTGGCAGGATTTGCACTCCGGCCACCGTAAAACCCTTCATTCCGCAAAACGCAAAAAAATCTGAAAACCCACTCCGTGGGAGTACCTCCTGTGCAGCTTCCCTTCGCAGGGCAGCTCACCGGATGAGGGGATTGGGGCAAAGCCTTCGGGACCCCCAATCTTTGATGATAGGAGGGAAACCACGGGATAACATCCCTGGGTCAGATTGCGGGAGAGTGTGTCGGAGTGGTGCTGAGGTGTCGTCCACCAGACGGCGGTCTCCTTGGGTTAACCTGAGGCGGTCCCTTCGGGTGGGTGCCTGGAATGTCCTATCCCTAAGAGAGGATGATCACCTGTCTCTGTTATTATCTGAGCTCAAGCGTTTGGACATCGGGATTGCAGCTCTCTCTGAGGTTCGGAGACGGGATTGCGGCGAGATAATGGTGGGTGGTTACACCTACTATTGGTCTGGTCGCTCTGATGTTTACCATACCCAAGGAGTTGCTGTAGCTGTGTCCAATAAGCTGACCCCAATGATAATTGAGGTAACACCGGTCAACGAGCGTATTATGAGATTAAGGATTCGTCACTCCTTAGGTGTCATTTCCCTGGTCTCTGTTTATGCTCCGACTGAGGCGAGTGATCTCACCATGAAGGATGCATTCTACGCCACGCTCGAGTCTGTGGTTGATCAGTGCCCCAGACGAGATACACTTCTAGTCTTGGGGGATTTCAATGCATCGACTGGACTGATAGGGATGGTTATGAGGTGTGTGTTGGTCCCCATGGGTCAGGAACTATGAACCAGAATAGCACTAAGTTCCTTGACTTTGCAAGAAGTCATGGACTTAGGGTGGCTGGTTCATGGTTTCAGCGCCCACAAGCTCATCGCTGGACTTGGTATTCCAACGCTGGCGGTGTGGCAAAGGAGATTGACCATGTCCTCATTGACGGTCGTTGGAGGATGATCCAGAACTGCAGGGTCTACCGGAGTGCTCAGTTCCTCAATACTGACCACAGGCTTGTTGTAGCAACTCTAAAGCTGCACCTTAAATCCTGGAGAATGGTACCATCCCAGCCTAGGCTGGATGTTGGCAAGCTCAGGGATGAGAGAGTAGCTGAGGAGTTTGCGAACAGGCTGAGTGGACACTTGGGGGTCTGGGTGCTTTGGGGGGCCCTGAAGAGTTGTGGAGTGCCTTCAAGACCACCGTCCTTGATGTTGCCGGTGGATGTCTTGGAGCTCACCGCAGGGCAAAGAAGAATTTTGTCTCTCAAGGGACACTGGATACCATTGACCAGAGTCGCAGGGCCAGGCTGAATGGCAGAGCTGAGCTGTTCAGGGAGCTGAGGCATAAAACTGTACGTGCACTGAGGGTGGACAAGGAGGCCTATGTGCGAGGAATCTGTGAGGGGGTAGAGCATCACCTGTGGACAGGTGATTCTCGTCCTGCTTACAGGGGAATTCGCGCATTGCGTTCATCCAAGCCCATCCCTCGGAGCACTGCAGTTTGAGCAGAGAGTGGTAGGCTCTTGACAGAGGAGTCTGAAGTGAAGGCCCGCTGGGCCGGTTACTTTGAGCGGTTATACCAGGCTGATCCCCCAGCTGTCGAGTTGGACGTCAAGGGTGTTACAATCCCTGTTGCTGACCCTCAAATCAACTGTGGTCCACCTTCGCTTGTGGAAACACTGGCTGCGGTGAACCAGTTGAAACGGGGCAAAGCTCCAGGGATCTGTGGCATCCATGATGAACTTCTCAAGGCTGGTGGAAATGCTGCACTCGTGTCGTTGCATGCAGTTTTGTGCTCTGCCTGGAACACAGGCATCATCCCAACTGACTGGAAGAGGGGCCTTGTTGTCCCTCTCTGGAAAGGGAAGGGTGATCGCCAAGACTGCAACAACTACCGAGGGGTGACGCTGCTCTCAGTGCCGGGCAAGGTCTTTGCTCGGATAATTCTTGATAGGGTTCGCCACCATCTGCTCGAGCACCAGCGTCCAGAGCAGTCAGGCTTTACACCAAAGAGGTCAACGATTGACCGTATCCTTGCCCTTCGTGTCCTCACCGAACGCAGACGAGAGTTTCGGCAGGGGCTGCTTGCAGCCTATGTTGATCTCTGTAAAGCATTCGATTCAGTGAATCGGGATGTCCTCTGGAGGATTCTTGGTCTTCGTGGGGTGCCACCAAAACTGATCGATCTGATGTCTGAACTCTACTCTGGTACTGAGAGTGCTGTGAAGTGTGGTGGTACCATCTCTGACTTATTTCCAGTTGTTACTGGAGTTCGTCAGGGGTGTGTACTGCCCCCCACACTTTTCAGCACTTGTATGGACTGGATTTTAGGGAGGATGTCGGAGAGATCAAGTTGCGGTGCATCATTTGGGAACGTAAAGAACTCGGACCTTGATTTTGCAGATGATGCAGTCATCTTTGCGGAGACTTTAGACATCCTTTTGGGGGCCCTCGAGGTGCTGAATGAGGAGTCGGAGCCGCTGGGATTACGGGTTTCTTGGGTCAAAACCAAGATCCAGGCTTTTGGTGACATCTTAGATGCTGCTGTCCTGTCTGTGTCTGTTTGTGGTGAGGATGTTGAGGTTGTGGAGAGATTCACTTACCTTGGCAGTGATATTCATGTCTCTGCTGGCTGCAAGTCAGAGGTCAATAGACGTCTGGGTCGGGCCTGGGGAGTCATGGATTCACTGGATCATGGGGTGTGGCGCTGCCGGTACCTGTGCGGGAGGACGAAAGTCCGAGTCTTCAGGTCCTTGGTACTTCCAGTCTTGCTCTATGGATGCGAGACTTGGACTCTGACCAAGGATCTGAGACAGACTTAATTCCTTTGGTTCCAGGTCTCTTCGGAGAATCCTTGGCTATCGCTGATCGGATTTTGTGTCCAACGAGCGGTTGCTGAGAGAGACTCGGATGAGATTTGTTACCTGCATAGTCCGTGAGCGTCATTTGCGGCTGCATGGACATGTGGCTCGTTTTCCTGATGCTGATCCTGCTCAACAGATTCTCTCAGCGAGGGAGTCTCATGAGTGGAGGAGGCCAGTGGGCCGACCACGTGCCTCGTGGTTGCAGCAGGTTGACCATCATCTCAAGGAGATGGGGATGGGCCTGGCATCTGCCTGGGGGATGGCCAGACGGAGGCCCCTGGAGTACCGGCGGAAAGTGGACGCAGCGACGCGCTGTTCTGGCACATGCTCCCATACCTGACCTGAGTGGAAGCGATTTAACTCGTTCAATGGAAATGATTTCAATTGCCGAGCACCAGCGTCCAAAAACAATAGGCGAGTGACAGCCATTTATTAAAAGTGAAGTTGCAGCCTATGAATAGAAAACCTCACTTAATCGTCGGCGATACGCTGCCACGCTATGCATACGTTAGACTATCGTTGGGCATAGGTTGTGGACGCCTAAAACACATCAATCAATCGTTGGTATAAGTTATCAAAGCGTTCTGTGTTCATTACTAGTACATTATGCATTTGTCCAAATTGTTTTGAATACTTTTAAAACTGAAACAAAAAAATAGTTTATCGTGGGAATGAGAAAAAAAAATTAGCCGAAAAGAACATCGAACAATGGTGCAACGAGGATCCATCATCACCCACACCCTCCCCATCACGCTCACCTACTACTACTGACATGGACATACTACCA
Organism: Eptatretus burgeri; assembly: GCF_056783735.1. Taxonomy (NCBI): domain Eukaryota; kingdom Metazoa; phylum Chordata; class Myxini; order Myxiniformes; family Myxinidae; genus Eptatretus; species Eptatretus burgeri. Next base: position 25,499,409 of record NC_140970.1, on the reverse strand, counting down.
CTACTACTACTACTACTACTACTACTACTACTACTGACACGCTCACCGACTACTACTACTACTACTACTACTACTACTACTACTGATACTACTGACAACTCAACATGGAGTTTGGAACACTGACGGGTTCCTCTTGTGAAGCCCATTTGGATATACCAATTCCCCGAAACACTGCCAATACGCCATTATACGGTGGATGCAAGTTAGAAACACGTTCAGTAAGTTCTGTGGTCGTCCGGAAGACGTCAATCAAATTCGTCTACATACCACAATGTGCGTTTGAGATACGTTACACATAGGTTCAAAGCACGCTACTCATAAGTTCAAAGCACGCTACTCATAAGTTCAAAGCACGTTACACATCGGTTAAAAATTAAGTTTCGGGTATGCAAAACATTACCTTGACGTGTTTCAACTTATGAGTAACTTACAAGTAACGTGTGTCCGACGTGTGTCAACAATCACGGAGCGTGCAGAGAACTTCTGCCAGCGTATGCGGAACTTATGAGCCATACGTCGAGTACGTCGTAAAATTTTCAGCATGCTTGAAATTTCACGACGTACTCGACGGACCACCGGATATGACAGCGTACTTCCTCGTTTTTCAGCGTGCTCCTAACGTATACGCAACTTACCCACACCGTATTTGACGTGTGCCAGCGTTTTACACACATTTTTCGTAGGTCGGCAAACGCTGGCTAAATCGTTAAGGTGTGACTGCAATGTTGACACTTCCAATTTTCAGGCGGTTATGATTTAAATCGGCGTGCGGCAGGTTTTTAACAGGCTACGCCATGAGTTCGTCGGTGATAGGTGCAGCGCGCGATGCCAAAGTTAAACTATCGTTGGGCATAGGTTTGAACGCCGACAACAGGCTTAGCATTTGTTGGTATGAGTTACCTATAACACAACGAAACGTTCTGTGCCCGTTACTAATATGTTATGCATACGACCAACACGTTATGAATACGACCAAAACTTTAAGAAAAAAACCCACAAAACTTCAGCGTATGCCAACGTTTTACATACATTTTTATACGTTGCCATTGCTGGCTAAAACGTCAAGGTGTGACAGTGCCTTGAGGAATCTGTTTGAAAAGTGTAAAGTACTTACACTTACTTTTTGCATATATGTATTATTCTCTCCCTTCCTCTCTCCCTTCCTCTCTACCTCTCTCTCCCTTCCTCTCTCCCTCTCTCTCCCTTCCTCTCTCCCTCTCTCTCCCTCTCTCTCCCTTCCTCTCTCCCTTCCTCTCTCCCTTCCTCTCTCCCTTCCTCTCTCCCTTCCTCTCTCCCTTCCTCTCTCCCTTCCTCTCTCCCTCTCTCTCCCTTTCTCTCTCCCTTCCTCTCTCCCTTCCTCTCTCCCTTCCTCTCTCCATTCCTCTCTCCCTCTCTCTCCCTTCCTCTCTCCCCCTCTCTCCCTTCCTCTCTCCCCCTCTCTCCCTTCCTCTCTCCCTTCCTCTCTCCCTTCCTCTCTCCCTTCCTCTCTCCCTTCCTCTCTCCCTTCCTCTCTCCCTTCCTCTCTCCCTTCCTCTCTCCCTTCCTCTCTCCCTTCCTCTCTCCCTTCCTCTCTCCCTCTCTCTCCCCCTCTCTACCTTCCTGTCTCCCTTCCTCTCGCCCTTCCTCTCTCCCTTCCTATCTCCCTTCCTCTCTCCCTTCCTCTCTCCCTTCCTCTCTCCCTTCCTCTCTCCCTTCCTCTCTCCCTTCCTCTCTCCCTTCCGCTCTCCCTTCCTCTCTCCCTTCCTCTCTCCCTTCGTCTCTCCCTTCCTCTCTCCCTTCCTCTCTCCCTTCCTCTCTCCCTTCCTCTCCCCCTTCCTCTCTCCCTTCCTCTCCCCCTTCCTCTCTCCCTCTCTCCCCCTTCCTCTCTCCCTCTCTCCCTTCCTCTCTCCCTCTCTCCCCTTCCTCTCTCCCTCTCTCCCCCTTCCTCTCTCCCTCTCTCCCCCTTCCTCTCTCCCTCTCTCCCCCTTCCTCTCTCCCTCTCTCCCCCTTCCTCTCTCCCTCTCTCCCCCTTCCTCTCTCCCTCTCTCCTCCCCCTATCCCCCCTCTTCTCTCCCTCTCTCCCCTCTTCTTCTCTCCCTCTCTCCCCCTTCCTCTCTCCCCCTTCCTCTCTCCCCCTTCCTCTCTCCCCCTTCCTCTCTCCCCCTTCCTCTCTCCCACCCTTCCTCTCTCCCCCCTTCTTCTCTCCCCCTTCCTCTCTCCCTCTCTCTCCCCCTTCCTCTCTCCCTCTCCTCTCCCTTCCTCTCTCCCTCTTCCCTCTCTCCCTCTCTCTCCCTCTCTCTCCCCCCTTCCTCTCTACCTCTCCCCCATTCCTCTCTCCCTCTCCCCCCTTCCTTTCTCCCTCTCTCCCCCCCTTCCTCTTTCAAATTGAGCCTGGAATTGGATGGAACAGTCAGTATTTCGGTAAAAAAATAACAAAGCATTAATTACAACCTTTTGCTTGTTCGAGCAATTAGTGGAAGTGCAGCAATATGAAATTGTTTGATCAATTAGTGAAATTGTGCAATTATTGGGACTGCTTGCCGATCGGCTATTTAATATTCCAAACCTGCAGCTGTTTCTTCACTTTTATTATAAAAATGTCACATAAAGATTATTTCGATGATCGATTTATTCGAGACCATGAAGTTACACGACCTCTCACTGTCCGTGCTTCAAACACAAAGGACTGGCAATTGCAGGAGGCTGTGTATTGCAAGTGACAAAACGACACACCAGCACTCCTATCTGCAAGTAGTACAAATTTAATCCGCTAACCCCAGCAAGGAATTCAGCCAAGGTAGCGGCACACAATGACCTACTGTTTTTTTCTGAGTTATCAATGGGATCTGTAAAGTCCGCTTCCTACATGTACACGAGGCGGCTGGTGTATGCCCCCATCCAAAAATGGGGTGCACTGAGATGCAGAGCCTTTGACTTGAACAACAGGACAGAAGGCTTGTTTAGCTGAGTTGGGGTTCAAGAGAAGCCAGTCAAGTGACCACAATGGCGAATACACTACCAAATGAGCAGGGGCGCAAGTACATAGAACGTTTCCAAGGGAGGAGTGGCGAGAGAGGTGGTTCCCACATTGCCCATCAAGTCGCAGAAATCACGATACATTAATTGAATATGGGGCAGAAGATATCTATTGTTGACATGACACACTCTGTATTCGGGCCATCGGGGTGGTGACCCACTGCCTCCTATATTCATTGCTTCCCTACAATGTAGCTGTCCTGAGATGTGAATTGATACCTATCATGAAGACAATCTGGTGCATTTCCCCACTCTTCTGATGGGCTTAATATTGGATTGCTCAAGACCAAAGGTCATTGAGCTATTGTGTTGTACAGGCTCAGGTGAATGGCCATACATATTGTATAGCCTCAGATGAAAAGGTTTTCTACCATGAAGATTGCAACCATGGTTGGATTACGGGTCACTACGGCTTACCCATGTGGCAATCCACGTGATGATGATGATGCAGTGCTCGCTCAACACGAACTGCACAACTCTTCCTTTGGCCCATACCAGATTTGTATTCCTTTAAATTGAGAACATTGTGAGATTTATAGCCAAGAAGGTGAAAAAATATCCTTCTTTGATATCCTTCTTTGAATAATATCCTTCTTTGAATAAGTCAAGAGATAAGTGTGCGCTTGCCAGCGCATCTCCAAAAGCAATTGGCAAGACAATACAGTCAGTCCAAGCCCACAAGATAAAAGATAATAACGCAAGCAACAACGCCAACAGCCAAGACGACAGACAGCCGCAAGACCTCATGTCGAATGTCGATGTTGTGGGTGGTTATATATTGTTGTGGTTGACCAAATTCACAAACCACCATTCAGGTCCCTTAGGTGAGATATCTCTGTAAGTATATGTGTAGTTAGGCCCAAACCCGTTGTTTCGAGGGAATAAATGTCATTCAGTCGGGCTGCGACTCTTCAGGATAGCCGTTTTTCTTTTACTATCTTTATTTTGGACCAGCCGCCATTATTACCACCACCAACCACGTCTCAACAGCCATCACACAACAACCACCAACCACAACGCCGCTTCACAACAACAACCACCAACCACAACGCCGCTTCACAACAACGACCACCAACCACAACGCCGCTTCACAACAACGACCACCAACCACAACGCCGCTTCACAACAACCACCAACCACAACGCCGCTTCACAACAACCACCAACCACAACGCCGCTTCACAACAACGACCACCAACCACAACGCCGCTTCAAAACAACAACCACCAACCACAACGCCGCTTCACCACAACCGCCACGACCTTTACCGTCACAACTCGCCACCATCGCATCCACACCATCTCGCGCCACTCGTGGGCACCGATACTGGACTCGTGCAGGGCGCGCACCGAGCAGCGTATTCAAAAACATCACGGACTTTCCGCAGAAAACGGATCAAAAACGACTCACGCCCACTTTTGTTCCGTCCAATCGGCGAGCTGGGGCGAATTGGCCCCGCCTCCAGGGCGTTGGAGTGAGGACGCTATATGCAAATTCATGGATCAAAAAGCATTCACGCCCACTTTTCCTCGGTCCAATGGGGAGCCAGTTAGAGAGGTGAAGGGTCGGAGGCAAAGGGTCAAGGGTGAAAGAGCGAAGCCACGGGGCTTATATAAACGGCTGCGTTCGTCAGTAAGAGTAGTTGTGCGGAGTTCAAGAGAGTCGTCGGTGGAGCTGGAAAGAAGTGGGAGAAGTCAAGAGTGAAGAGTTGGGACGAGCCAAGAGAGGAGACGGAGAGGGCGAGTAGATGGAGCTGTGGAGAGGTGACGGCGGCGAAGGCGGACGAGGGGGTGCTCGCGTCGGTGCCGGGAGCTGCACAGGGAGAGGCCAGCAACGCGACCGAGGTCGAGGAGGAGACGCTCGCCGCGGGACCCGAGACAGGGTGATATCCTCCTTCCCCCGAGCATCAGCAACCCCCTCCTGTTTCCCCCCCCCCGCCCCCCGCGCTGAGAGAGTGCGACAAAGGGGGCCCCTTTCCCACCCCCTACCAGACACTGTCCGCGAGGCCCACGGAGTTGAGGCACCACCGCCACTTCGCGTCTCATCATCAGACGGGTAGGCCCGACCCGGTCTCGGCCCCAGGCCCGCCTCATCCTTGAGGGTGGTTCTTTTTCTTTTGCTTTGGGAATATGTGTTGTCGGCGCCGTCTGTGAAGTAAAATTGTATAAGTGTTGCCGTGTGCCCGGTAGTCGGTTAGATCTGCATTGTTGCATTTGCTTTTTGTGTAATATTGTGTTTCTTCTTCTATTACATTTGCTTTTGGTGTAATTGTATATGTGTGCTTTCCGTTCATCGCGAAATAAATGTGCTTATTGTTGAACTGTTTTCCCACTTCGCTTCGTCTTTTCTTCTATTGAATCTCCATCTTGCTTCACGTAAAGGGTTGGTCGTGGGCTAAAACGCCCGATAATTAATCGAACCGTCGAGGCCGACGAATAACACCGCTCGGTTATCCCGATAGTACGGAACGGGTCGCTTAAAGTGTCCCGTGTCCGAAGTCGACCTGCGGTGAGGTGCGATCGCCCGGTCTACCCTCCGTGTGGGTACTTAGGTAGGTCGAATTTGGCGAGCAACCCTATCCCACGCGGGGGCCGATTGGCACGATCGCGGTGAGACCGAAAGGTCCACCCGTGACTAGTTCCCGGCGTTAGTCCGAGAGGGTCACGACTGGATTGTCCGTCCGGTGGGCGACGTGCCGCGATTCGAGTTACGTGGCCGTCCGCACGCCGGCGGGCGCGAATCCGCAACAATATATATCGTGGATCATTTAGTTTTAAGGAATAGCCAATCAGCATCTTCGATATGGAGGCCCTATTATGCAGGTTACCTGATTGGTTGTAAGTTAGGTATAAATGTAATATATTCATAATATGATAAAGCCTGGTGTTGGCTTAGTGGTTAGGGTGGTGGCTTGGGATCCGAGGGTCCTGAGTTCAAGCTCCGTTGGCTGCTGAATTAACACCAGGGGGTTGACTCAGCCTGTCATCTTCCGAGGTCGGCGAAATGAGTACCAGTGTACTGGTCCCGGTGTATGCCCCGGTTAGAATAGGTGTACCATATCCCTGTGTGTCGTAAGAGGCGACCAGGGTTGGCGTCAGGAAGGGCATCCGGCCATAAAAAATTGCCTCAAGAAAAAAAAAGCCAGCCCCTGCACAGCAGGGAAAAATGGCTGTAAAAACGGTTATTTTATTATTATTTATTTGTCATAATATGTTAATATGAATAAGGAAAAGACATAAATTTACATATTTAAAGATGAAGTGCACTGCATGACCTTCACAACCCTCCATCTTACAAAAGTAATTTTCTAATAAAAATTAAAAATATGTGTGTTTGTAATCGTGCTTACATTTGAAATTATGCAGATAAAACCTGTTTTTGGTGCATGCATCATTTAATAAATATAACGGTCAAATGTCGCGAGTCGTGACATTAGTGTCACGAGGGACGAGTCACGGAGAGCGCTAGCTAGCAGCAGTAGAAAAAGACATGGATATACGAAAATGGCTAAGAAAAGGAAAAAGGTTGCGGTTGTGGTTGTGGTCAGCACCCGCCATGGTCTGCTGCTTTGTACTTCTGATGTTTAAGTTAAATGTTATGTTTGGTACTTTGCATATCCCATATCTCGTGCTTTGTGCATAACTTTACCTCTGTGTAATTGACTGCTTTAAATGCGGACTTTGTGGTATCTTCAGGCTGGTCGTATTTGCTGTTGATAGTTTAACGTGATGATCGCAGGTCGTAGCCTACTGTATCTTATTTGAAAGTGCACTGATTCCGGTGCCAATCTCCCCCGTTTAGTCATTGTATCTCTGGTATATTAATTTTCTAATGCCAATTCTTGATAACACCTTGTAAAGGTGCACCTGAATTGGTGCCAATTGTCTAATCATTGAATATCTGCATTGTGAATGTGCCACTTTGTTGCGGCTCTCCCGCATTCGAATAATTTTAGGCCCAAAAAATCGGAACATATTAAATCTAGCTGAGATCAATTTGGTTAGTATGCGACGGCAACCTCAGTATCGATGCGTCAATGCTGCATGAATGCAATAGTATAACGGGTTATCAAAAATATTAAATATTATAATTATGTCCCCCCCATCCAGTTCATATGTCCCCCTTAATACTGAGCCCTGATGACGAGCCTGATTGGACTGAAGTTCAAATAAAACTCGTCACTTACCCATTGTCTGGCAACTTGCCAAAAGTGAGGAAGGGGCTCCTGATTTAGTTTTTTTTCTTGAAAGCCCGATTCATTGCAAGTCAAACGAGGTGCTACACACGATGGTAGCATCTAATTTGAACCTCGGGTGATATTTCTGGTCAAGGCCACTTTTTAAATTTCGGTTAACCTTTGCCAGGTCACGGGTTAAGGGGAAAAAAAAATGACCAGCATTATTGAACTCAAGGAAACACACAGGTGAATTTTTCTTGCAAAATCTAAAAGGACTGGTCAACAAGATGCCCCTTTTTTGGTTAAAGTTGGCTTGGAATCCATCTCCTATAAATGAATGAGGTGTGTGTGTGTGTGTGTGTGTGTGTGTGTGTGTGTGTGTGTGTGTGTGTGTGTGTGTGTGTGTGTGTGTGTGTGTGTGTGTGTGTGTGTGTGTGTGTCACTGCAGTGGGGTGACTCAATCACCAGCACAATGCATGGCCTAATAGGAGGTCACAAGCCTTGCATAAACAGCACACACAACCAAGGATGCTCCAAATATCTGAGTTGGTCCCAACTGAAGCCGAGGCTATGATGATTGCCAAACGTGCGGGAGCATTCCCATTTCAAAGGAAGAACCCCCACTCCTACCCTATCCCCAAGCACAGCGCAAATCAACATGATCCCAGCGAAGCAACTGCACTGGTGTCTCTCTCCTTGATCTGATTCCGCTCTCTGTTGACTTCCTCGGTGTCTCTCTGGCCCACCCATCACCTCTCGAGGGCCAGTCACAAAGCTGACCATGGCTCCAAAGCCACAACGTGTTTGGTCATGATTCCAGATGCCTTGGCAAATTCCTGTCCAGCCACCCAGCCATGCCATTGCCCAACATTGATAAATACTTCTGATCCATGGTGAGTTAGTAGTTCTGTGCCTTTTTTTTGGGAATTAACCCAGTTTACCTTTTTCTTCTCTACTTATCTGACGTCGCTGATAAAACAATTATAATCGTGCATCGTAATGTCTCAATACGAAGTCCTATATCAACAATAATTACATCATAAACTATCACACTCAATCAAAGCAAAAAAACCCCCAATAAAATCGAAATTCTCAAATTTTAACAATACACTCTCTGCCATAAAAATAACTGAACAAGTGATTGTTCTTGATGCAATATATTTATGTGATATCATGGGACACAGATGAGGTGTAAACCTCTGACAGAGATAAATGTTGAGTAATTACATTTAATTTTGATCTAATCACGGAATGCTGCGTTGTGGGGAATGTTTTCATATGGGGATACAATGTGGAATAAAAATCTTAACACCAGATCTGTCCACCTCTGGGAGCAATCACTGCAATGCAACACCATCGCATTGGCCATATGAGCATTCTATAATCTGACCCTGAGGAATGTCATTCCATGCCCGAACCAGGTCCTGTTCCAGCCCATCGAGGGTCGGTGGCTGTCTTGGAAAAGTTTGAACGTGACAATCAATGATATCCAGGAGATGTTCGATTAGATTTAAACCTAGTGAGGTGGCAGGCCAGGGTCTCATGACATTGACAAGAACGTTCTTTGCTTGAAGGGCCCTGTGAGCAGGAGCATCATCATTCATACACATGGATACATGTGAGCAGGAGCATCATCATTCATACACATGATTACATGTGAGCAGAAACTGTTGGTGATTCCTGGACCATGTTGTTGATGGGGACGCAACACATGTTGCTGTAATATGTCATTAATATATCAATCTACCACCAGATTGCCAGGGATATGGATCAAGTTGGTGTGATAGGTTTCATCAATATTACTCCACATCATTACACTTCCACATCCAAAATTTGTGACTTCCTGGACACATTCTGTGGCATATTGCTCATTGTGTCTTCTGTAGACGCATGCATGGCAATCATACCTTTCAAAGAAAAACCTGGATTTGTCATTGAACATCATAACACGAGCCCATTGCCTCCGTGTCAATCGGACGTGTTGATTTGACTATTGCAAGCGTGCTTGGATGTGTCACGGCACAAGAACAAGATGACGAGCACAGATCCTTGAATCATGGAGATGCCTCAAGACTGTGTTGACACTTTTCATGTGAGGTCCAGGAATTGTGTGTTTGCAGTACTCTAGACCGTTTGAAACCGATTGCATAGATGGGTCATGCGAATGCATCGGTCCTGAGTGAGTGGGAGTCGTTATCAAGGGACATCCACTTCTTGGCATATCTCTTGTTGACCAGTGGCGTATTCTGAGGTCATAAACAGTTCGCTTCCTCATATTAAGGAGCTTTGCAACATGATGAATGGAAGGTCATGCTTGAAGGTGTCCAATGATTTCATTCTTCTCATTTACTGATGGATGTGGCATTGTAATTAATTGTTAAAGAAAGTAATCAGTATGTTTTTTGGATGATCCACCCACTGGTGTCTTCGAAAGATCGTTTCGAATTTGCTGAAAACGCCTCATGTCACCTCTAAAAACTTAAGAGTGCATGAGTTGCACCTGATGAACGATTGTTGCACGAGGAACTTATGTTTCGTGGAAACTTACAATCAGGTGTTCTACATATCCCTCATGCTAAAAAGGCACTTGGAATGAATGCTGGAACAGTCAGTCCTTCAACAACTACAGTATCAATTCTACATCTTCAGTTTTTTTTTTATGGTGGAGAGTATAAGTATTATTCTTTTTTAAAACGTGGAAAATGTTTTGAGCTCCGGATATGACAATATCAATCTCTTACCTGATTTCACTGCCAGTCGAAGGTACATGTAGAGAGGAGGAAGGATGAAAGTGGATTCCATGGGGGTCACAGTGGCCAAGAAACTTTGGAAGTTCCACTCTTTCTGGCATAAACTCAGGTCCCAGGGCAGTGAAGAGAGCCAACGATGGATGTCCATCCTTACGTCTCAAACGACGTGAAAGAGCTGTTACGGCATGCCATGGACACCCATGCTGATGATTTAGTGTGCTGTTCGACCAGCGGACAACCAAAGAATTATGCGGGTCCTTGTGAGCTGGCCTGATTGAAGAAAGGGTAAGATGACTTGCATCTGGGTCAGAGAGTGCTGCAGAAAGTCGTATTAACAGTTGTGAAACTAAACCACGATTTGAGCAGACCTTGGGCAACAGTGCACCTTTGAGATGAAGACCAAAGCGATGTGAAGGTGCTGGGAAGCCAGGTGGTGGTCTGACTACCCGTACCTCAAAAGCATCATAAGCAAGTAGACCAGCACTGTCTTTGGCCTCAAGAATAAGCTCAAAAGGTGAGTGGTGGAGGTCATAAACCAGTGGAACTCCGACAAAGGTTTGCTGCTGCACATCAAAGCGTAGCCAAGTGTCATTGGATAATGCTGAGCGGCCAGGAATCATGACAGAAAGGAAGAGACACCTTGTATCTCCATCTTCCATGTCAAAGAAAGTGTCAGGAGGAACATGAAAGACCATAAGCCTCCCTTAGGTTGCGATCACAAGGTCTATTGGGTTCACCAGATGAGGTCGGGTGTTTGATGGGTCTGTAGATATAATGTTTGGGTGTGGGGAAGTGGGGTCAAAGAAATAGGCATCAGCATTGAAATATCTAGACAAATGAAATGTAACCAAAATACAGCGGCCAACAAAAGTATTCACCCCAACCGATAATGCCACATTTAGATGAACTAGAAGCACCCGTTCCTTATGGGAGCAGCGAGGAGAGGTTATGCCATCTTAATTCAAACGTGCAATTCAAAACACCACGCAGGACTGGAAACAGTGGGGACAGGAATACTGCACTGTACTCGTGTGGGGACTTGTAATACCTTATCCCACCTGGAGGTGGCGCTACACGATACGCATTATCTTTGAGAATTTGTATCCCTCCCCCTTCCCCCACTCCCCCACACCTCCAACTCCACAGGCAAAGATAAAAACACCACTATACACTACTTGTGGTCATGCTGATGCTATGCAGCACGTCTGGATGTAACCCTTCAAGAACTGTAGGGGGAGTAGCGTGACACACACACACACACACACACACCGGTCCATAAATTATTGTAAGGCTGATGAATTACTGTATGTAGAAACAATTTTTCCAAATTAACTTTTTTATTCATAACTGAAGAGATCAAACTAAACACTGTTATAGTTGAAGGGGATTACATGTCAGGAATACCTGAAAACAAACATGTACAAATCAAAATTCACTGGTTGTAAAAGTACTCAGCCCCTTATTTTTTTAATCTTTCAAACACATAATTTGCTCCTGAAGTGATTTTGGGTTAACTCGGCAAAGTGTTTGAATTCCATGTAACTGAGAATCATCTGATTTTTCTCTGTTAATCAAACTTAGTCACATTTTATGTGTTTATATATATTTTTTTGCTTTATCACTTTGGAGTCGTTTGTGAAGACTTTGTATATTAAGTTTGATTTGAAAGCATCACGAAATAATCTCAGGTGGCATCAAAATGTAAAAAATTTGGAAGGGGGATGAATACTTTTCCAGGCCATTGCTCGGTCCCCTCTCCAGTGTTCGCATCCTTGTATTAAATGTACACATATAAAAGAGCGTCCTCCTTCCTGTAAGAGATCATTTACGTTCCATGGAAGGGTGACATTTATTATGGAAACGGTGACCTGTTCTTCACCTGCAGTTGACAAATGTGAAGAAATGGACAGTCTTGAGTTAATTAACTTTCATGTGGAAGCTTGATATAAAATCAACCCATTTTTAGAGGACATGCGCTTTTACAGGTGAATGGAACGCATACAGGTAGATGTGCCACTTACTTTTCAAACGCTGATCTTCATCTTTCAGATTATCACCACCAGGCAAATATCTTTTGGTCTTTCCAGGTCGTTCGAGACTGGTGGTCCAAGCAGAAAACAGAGATGTCGATGGTTTGAGGCACCCTGATCCCGAAGACTGTCTATCGTCCGTCACCAGCCGCACGTACCGCATGGTGAAATGAGGTGGCACTGTTCGATTCATTCTCACCTTCAATTGTTTAACCAGCACATCTCGAGCTACGGATTGCTCTCTTCTCAAGAGATGATACCTCCACAAATAAATTGCTTTCATCGATCTAGCGTTTCTGGTTGTCAGCGCTCTGTGATGGGCACCACCTTCAGCAGCGACACATCCTCTATTCGACCATGAAGAGAGGTACTTTTGACATCCAGTGGCTTTGGAACCACGCTTGATGCCTCCACTTGCTGGAACACAACACGGTATGATATCATCATGTTTTCCGTCAGTTATAATGGCTCCATAATATCTTTCTCATGAACTGTTTATATCGTCAAATTCCAGGGGCCAAAACCCACCATGCTTTTTAAGATTAACAAACAATCAAACGAGTTTTGTGTAACATGTTGTATTTCCGAAAATGGATGTTGCACTCTCCAGACATTTGTCGCATGGATCCTAAGGTTAAAATGAAAGCTTGGAATTCAATGAGAAACAAAATTCCAAACATAAGTTGTCCACTGTACATGAACTTGACACCCACAGATGCTTGCGATGAGAAATACGTCAATAAAATTGTGCAACACAACTACAGGATAGAAACGTCCATCATCATGAGCATGCCCTTTAGCAGGAAAGGCAACACCAAACGGAAGATCATGATCATGAACCATCCTCGATACAGAGTGTCGGTGTTGCCCAAGCTGTTTCGATGGCTTTGGTTACAATCCTGGTTGGGTCGCCACTCCGACACAGGAAACCAGGGCAGGCATTTGTAACTTGGCCATGGTGCTGGCGAAAGCTCACCTACTCTTTGTGAAGGACACCGTGAGATCTTCAACATCCACCAACTAATGCAGGGAAATGGGACGCCCAGTGTAACGCCCATCTGAGCTGTTAAACACCAGGATGGGAGTTTATAGGCATTAAAAGTGCCCTGTGAGCAGCGGTTTGAGTAGCCTGGGTCAAGATTCGAACCCAGGCTGGACAGCTGAGTAGAGTGTGCATACCTCAAGGCCATCCTGCCAGCCTTAGAAAGGAAGCCATTTTTAATAAATGCGTCACAAGCACATTATATGATTCAAAAGATGTGCGTTGATGCAAGTGGAGTATCACTCGTAAACAAATGTTTCAATTTCTTCACAGCACTGTTTACTCTCCACAACCTTTTACAACAAATTCATCAAAATACCAACTCGACCCTCCTAAGCTCAGTATATATATATATACATATATATATATATATATATATATATATATATATATATATATATATATATATATATATATATATATACATACACATTTCGTCACAGTTGTTGCTTGGTGAGGAGGGTGGAGTAATGGGATGACGAGGTGTGATAGAACATGAGGAAGCATCAGAGGCAGATGATGGTGTTGAGGGGATGGAATGGTAGTCCAATAAGAAAAGCGACAGAAGAAGAAAAACAGTGGTGGTTAAACGTGAAACATGCCATTTGTCTTTTTGCCATAATCAATATCGGCGCTCGATTTGAATGACCCATTCGTTTTGTGTGTCCCCATGTGACCGTGTAAGTACCCCTCCCCCCCTGTCCCCTGTGGTTCAAACTTTAGAACACGCGATCCATTTAAAGTGCTCTATGAGCAGCGGTGGTGACATTTGGCGCACGCGGTGGCGGCACAAGGCACGTGGAGATCGTTTTGCGTGAATATTGATCTCAAAGGTCTTTCACGGACCATAAAAGGTCAACGTTGAAACGTGTGTACACTCCACCTGCGCACGCTCCTGGCGAAGGTGTGACTGGTGACTGGTCACAGTCTGTGTGACCCGATGGGAGGACACGGGTAAACATCGAGAGACCATTTTCAATCGGTTTCCATCGAATCGGTGCGACTGGAGCAGAATGAACGCGCCTGTCGGTTAACCCGGGACCCTATTAGCTCACCGACGATCCGTCCCCGATGGTCGTCATCTGGAACATTCCTCCATCATGGCTAATGTGAAACATGGAACTCATTGCAGCGTATCATGCTGTTTCATTGTTTGCAAAACGATGTCGCTGCCGTTGAGTGGATATTTAAGTTGTTGTGTCTGTGATGTGTTTCTTGACCTACATTCTCATGGAGAACAAAAGCTGGGGGGAGAGTGGGGGGGTTGGCTTTTTTTCTTTTTTTCTTTTTTACATATGCATTGATTTAACCAGGGAGAAGAGTTTACGTTTTGTTTCCCACTGATAGCCCGGATCTGCATCTGGACATTAAGAAAACTCTAATTGGCTTGTTCTTATCACCCAACCTTAACCCTTCCACCAAGTTTCATCCGAATCCATCTTCCAATTTTCGAGATATTGTGCCGTATGTCGTTTTTGGCCCGATCTCTCAATGGTGAAGAATCACTTTTTAAAATTCTAGTAGTTGGATGCGGATCTTCACCAAAATCTAATCACTTCGTCCTTGTCACGCACTGAACCTGCCCACCGAATTTCGTGCGAATCCGTCCACAACTTTTTGAGATATCCTGCACAAAGACAGACAGACAAAAAGAGGTGAAAGTAGAACCGAGGTAGTAAGGCTCATGAGGAGAGCTTATAGGCATGGGTGTGTTACAAAATGTTCTCAGAACGAGATACTCAGAATAGTCCAGGAAACGTCTTTTTGTTTCTTTGAACATATACGTAGATACAATTGGTAATAGTGGGGCAACTTATCATAACAATTGTGTATTTTGTGAGGAAAGCACCAAATTTGGCACACTAGTAGCCTATCATATTGTTGTGGTTGACGAAATTCGCAAACCACCATTCAGGTCCCTTAGGTGAGATATCTCTGTAAGTATATGTGTAGTTAGGCCCAAACCCGTTGTTTAGAGGGAATAAATGTCATTCATGCGGGCTGCGACCCTTCTAGATAGCCGTTTTTCTTTTACTATCTTTATTTTGGACCAGCCGCCATTACTACCACCACCAACCACGTCTCAACAGCCATCACACAACAACCACCAGCCGCAACGCCACTTCACAACAACAACAACGCCAACAGCCACGACCTTTACCGTCACATCTTGCTCTCGCAACCATCGCATCACCGTCATTTCCGCGCCGCTTGTGGGCACCGATACTGGAATCGTGCAGGGCGCGCACCGAACAGCGGGTGCAAAGGCGCCGGCCTTTCTGAAGAAAACGGATCAAAAACGACTCACGCCCACTTCTGTTCCGTCCTATCGGCGAGCGTGGGGCGATTTGGCCCCGCCTCCAGGTGCGTTGGAGTAATATCGCTATATGCAAATTCATGGATCAAAAAGCATTCACGCCCACTTTTCCTCGGTCCAATGGGGAACCAGTTAGAGGTGAAGGGTCGGAGGTAAAGGGTCGAAGGTGAAGGAGCGAGGCCACGGGGCATATAAGGGGCTGCGTTCATCAGTCAAGTTGAGTTAAGAGTTCGGAGTCAGTGAAGAGTTGGGACGAGTCAAGAGAGGAGTCGGAGAAGGCGGTTGGACGGAGCTGTGGAGAGGTGGCGGCGGCGAAGGCGGTCGAGGGGGTGCTCGTGTCAGAGTCGGGGAGCTGCAGAGGGAGAGGCCGGCGGCGCGACCGAGGTCGTGGTGGAGACGCTCGTCGCGGGACCCGAGCCAGGGAGATATCCTCCTTCCCCCGAGCATCAACAACCCCCTCCTGTTTCCCCCCGCGCTGAGATAGTGCGAGAAGGGGACCCCGTTCCCACCCCCTACCAGACACTGTCCGCGAGGCCCGCGGAGTCGGGGCGCCACCGCCATCTTGCGGCTCATCATCAGACGGGTAGGCCCGACGCGGTCTCGGCCCCAGGCCCGCCTACCCCCCTCATCCTTGAGGGTGGTCCTTTTCTTTTGCTTTGAGTGTATGTGTTGTCGGCGCCGTCTGTGAAGTAAAACTGTATAAGTGTTGCCGCGTGCTCGGTAGTCGGTTAGATCTGCATTGTTGCATTTGCTTTTTGTGTATTATTGTGTTTCTTCTTCTTTTACATTTGCTTTTGGTGTAATTGTATATGTGTGCTTTCCGTTCATCGCGAAATAAATGTGCTTCATGTTGAACTGTTTTCCCGTTTCGCTTCGTCTTTTCCTTTATTGAATCTCCATCTTACTTCACGTAAAGGGTTGGTCGTGGGCTAAAACGCCCGATAATTAATCGAACCGTCGAGGCCGACGATAACACCGCTCGGTTATCCCGATAGTACGGAACGGGTTGCTTAAAGTGGCCCGTGTCCGAAGTCGACCTGCGGCGAGGTGCGATCGCCCGGTCTACCCTCCGTGTGGGTACTTAGGTAGGTCGAATTTGGCGAGCAACCCTATCCCACGCGGGGGGCCGATTGGCACGATCGTGGTGAGGCCGAAAGGTCCACCCGTGACTAGTTCCCGGCGTTAGTCTGAGAGGGTCACGACGGGATTGTCCGTCCGGTGGGCGACGTGCCGCGATTCGAGTTACGTGGCTGTTCGCACGCCGGCGGGCGCGAATCCGCAACAATATTATGAACAGATTTGGATATTGGACCATGTCAAAAATGTTTGATGGCAGTGGAAAATGGCTGCCACAGCCATCAGCGGCTGAATTTGAGATGGCCCAATATCCCAATCTGTTCATAATATGATAGGCTACGAGTGTGCCAAATTTGGTGCTTTCCTCACAAGATGCACAATTGTTATGCTATATTTAGCTAAGTTGCCCCACGATATGGAAACATTTTCCAATCAAATTATATCTACTTTCATACAATGGGGATTTTTTTGGGGGGATGGGGGGGGCTGGGGGGGGGATGAAGGGCAGTGAGAATCTCTTTCCAAGAACACATTGAATGTGGTTTTGTTTTCACCCCTCTCTGAATGTCTTTGTTACCTGCAAAATTGAACATTTTTCAAGTATATTGGTCAGTCGATTTTGTTATTCTGTCTGTTTGTCTGTTTGTCCGTTTTTCTGTCTGTTTGTCACCGACAGATCAAATTTTTAGACTGATCTTCACGAAACTTCACTACATGGTAGAGTTTGTCACAAGGAAGAGGCCTATTGTTGTTGAGGTCAGCATCGACAAAAAGGCCAAAAGTCAACAACTTTGGTGCTTTCTAAATTCCTCAAATTTCATCCGATTAACTTGAAATTTGAAGAGGATTTATATTTTATGTCAATGAATTCAACTAGCCAATTATTTTTGAGGTCAACATCGACCAAATGGTCAAAATAGACCCAAGGTCATCAACTAAGGTGGTGATTCTAAAATCCTCAATTTTCATCCGATTGACTTGAAATTTGAAGAGGATATGTCATTTGGGTCCCTGAATTCAAACTGACAATTATTTTTGAAGTCAACATCGACCAAACGGTCAACATAGGCCCGAGGTCAACAACTAAGGTGGTGATTCTAAAATCCTCAATTTTCATCCGATTTACTTGAAATTTGATGAGGATTTATATTTCAGGTCACTGAATTCAACTAGCCAATTATTTTTGAGGCCAACATAGGCCATAAGGTCAACATAGGTAGGATTTCTAAAATTGTCAATTTTTATCCGATCCACTTGAAATTTGAAGAGGAGTTGCATATTTGGTCATTGAATTCAACCACCAATTATTTTTGAGGTCAAATTTGTTTTATGGATTTTGCAAATTCTGTGCTCTGCACGACGTCTCCTTCTTGTTTGTTTGTTTGTGTGCATGATGTCTCAAAAAGTTGTGAATGGATTCTGATGAAACTTGGTGGACAGGTTGGGTGTGTGACAAGGAAGAATGGATTCAGTTTTGGTGAAGATCCGGATCCAGATCCGGGGAGTGAAGATGATTCTAGATCAGTTTGACCTTACTGAATGACAGCTCAGCTGTAGTTGCAGCTGAAGAAATTGTTAGTGTCCCGACAATGCGATCCAGTCTTGTATGATTGGCATAAGTGCACTCAAAGGTGTTCTTGATTATAGATTTCAAGATGTCTTGTGTATTTTTTTTTTCAATACTATCGGTATCACTCCATTGGTGGTACAGTGTCCAAAAGTTTTTGTATTCTGCCAGGAGTTAGTCAGCATCAATGACTCTTTTATACTGTTTGACCAGTTGTCTCACATTGCACCCTCACCTCTGCCTGAACTATCCAGGTTCCTCCTGACGACTCCATCTTAATTCTTTATTTCTTCGGGTTCTTTCTTGGTCTTCCATATGATTATGTTTGTACGTTTGATTATGCATCCTGATGCTGTGTGGACTCTGCTTCCCCACTGATGGACCTCTGATAGCTTGTACAAGTTGTTGTATTTCAGCCTGGCGAGTGACCTTTCACATTTCTTTCTCATTAATTAATTAATTTATCTGTCTATCTATCTGTCATAATTCTCCTTATTCATTCTAATTCTTGCTTTTTTGGCTGCTCTTAGAGCACCCTTATTCTGGACATTTCCATCTGTCTGTCTGTCCGCGAAACTTTGGTCAAGCCTAGGGGCTAAACCACTCAACCGATTCCAATGAAATTTGGTAGGTAGGACCAATATTTCTGGGAATCGTGTGCTTTCGAATATGGGACCCTGGGCCTTAGCAACGGCATAGCAACGGCCCTTTAAAGTGGTCAAAAAATCGAGAAAAATGAAAAATAAATAAATCGAAGCTTGGAGTTCTGTGCTCAATCTATCTCGCTCCCTTCATGCCAATTTGCAGCCCTAACAAAAAATATTTGTAGGAGGAGATAGGTTTTGGGCGAGTCCATGTCGAACATTTCACAAACGGTTAATTGCGAATATCTCTCAGAGAAAGGGTTTGATTTTGATGAAACTTGAGTGAAATGTGTACAATGTGGCGAGCATGTACACAAAAATGAATGGTTGCTATGCACACCTCCGTTGCTTAGCAACAGCTAAAATACTTTATCGTACATCGTACACTTATTGTGGACTGTACAAAAAAATCAATACCTCCGAAACTGGACCTCGGAGGGACCTGTTTTTTTTGTGCCCAAGGAGAATGTCTTACAGCATCATATAAAAAAATAAAATCTTCAGCAAATAGATAAATGATTTACCAGGGCTGCCATTTGTTAGAGTCTCTTTGGAAACATGCCTGAAATTTCACAAGGCGGGTTTCTGGGCGCAAACTTAGAGGGCTGTGATGATCATATTTATTGTGCTAAATTTATTGATAGCATGTACATGAATATCGGCTGGTGGCGTCGGCCAGCTTTCCATCTAGAGCGAGCAGCCATGTCGCCTACCGGCTTGTCTTCTTTTTCATCTCTTTTACTCTCTATTTCTCTCTTCTGTTTTCTATCTCTCCAAGGAGAAGTGAATTATTGGAGATATTTTTCTGTAAGTCTCACTTTGCTGTGCCTGGATTGGTTTGAGGGTAGTGGAGTAGCGGCTGAAACCTGAATCCTATCCAGGTTCCTCCTGATGCCTCCATTCTTGCTCTTTGCTTCATCGGGTTCCTTCTTGGTCTTCCATTTCAATTGCCTTCTCCACCTCGATCCTTGAGAAGTGACATGGCATCAGGGCTGCAAAATGTGCCACTGCCTTTCTGAAGTCTTCAAACCATTCATTCATTTGCTGGATCACCGTGCCATGTCCTCTGAAGAATACCTCAATCCAAAATTTAGAAGCAGGGTGCTCAATGGGCTGATCTATGGCCAGTTCACCTGCTGGTCGTTTTCACCTCCTCCTCTGTCACGTTGTGTTATATGTAGGAGAAATGTGTTTTGCTGCTTCTTCTTATGTTGCAGTATGGAGTCTCTGGAAATACGTGTAAATTTGATTATCACGGATTTCTTCTTTCGTTGTCGAAATCAATGCTGCAGCATTATGAATGTCCAAGTCTGCTGACTGGTTTTATTTTGAGAGGGGAGCCATTGCCATCAATAGATCTTCCCACATCAACGGCATGAGAAGAAACTTGATCCTGGTCATGGGGTTGAAAAGTTCCTTAGCCTCAGCTACTTCCAATGACTTTCCTTCACTTTCCTCAATATCTTCCAGAGCCAGGAGTATTTCTGGGAAGGTTGCATGTATTACACTTTTTCTCCTCTTCCTCCTCTTCCCTTTATAAGGGGTGAGATCCAATAGCAACAAGCTTCTGCACTGCCTTGACCATGATACTCCTCCACTTCCCTCTGTCCTCAGCCAACTCTCTCCACTCTCCAAAGCACCCCACCTTACTGATATCCCTCCTCACACAATCCTCCAATCTCAACCTCGGTCTACCTCTTTTCCTTCTCTTTGCTCCCTCGACCTATCTGCTCTCTTTGCCATTCTCTCTTCCTGCATCCACAACAAGTGTCCAGCCCATCTCAGCTGGCATTTCACCAATCTCCCCTTCAAGCTCATCTGCACACCAATCTCCTCCCTCAGTTCATCCATCCTCCTTCTATCCACCCTCTTCACTCCCGCAATCCTCCTGACACAGTTGTTCTTGCAGACCTGCAACCTATGTTGTTGTCTCTCTCTGTCAGTGCCACCATCTCCAGACCGTAGAGGTAGTTTGGCGTTGCATACGACATCAGAAACTTCCCTTTCAATTTCCTTGATATCTTTCTGTCTACGATTACTCCCTCCACCCTCCTCTATGCATTCAAATCCACCTGAATCCTCCTCCGCACTTCTGCCTCCAACTTGCCATCCCCGGTCACTGTTCCTCCCAGTTACTCAAACCTATTTCCCTGTCTGATCTCCTTACCCTCTAACCTGATATTCATTTCCTTTCTCTGCTGCCTGACACACACTACCTCAGTTTTGTACATGCTCACCTTCAGCCCATACTCCCCAAATGGCTCCTTCCACTCCCACAGTACTTCCTGCGTCTCTCACTCACTCTCCACCACAACAGCCAGATAGTCCACAAACAGCATCCTCCCCATACTACCCCTTATGGTCACCTTCCTGCTCACCAGCTCCATCACCATGATGAACATGAGTGGGCTGAGAGCTTCCCTGCCTCAAACTGATGTTCATGCTGAACTCCTTAGACATCTCAGGATCAACCAAAACTCTTCCCTTCGTTCCCTTGTACATCCCTTCCACGAACCTAACTTCTGCTTCTGGCACTCCCATCCATCTCAGTGTCACCATCACCAACTCTCTTGGGGCAGTGTCATCAGCCTTTTCCAAGTCCACAAATATTTCACCTTGCAGCTCCAACCTCTTCTCTACCAGCTCTGTCAGCATGAACATCCCATACTTCGTCCCCCGACCCTTTCTAAACCTCTGCTGCTCTTTTCCGATCTCCATCTCCACATTCTTCCTTATCCTTTCCAGCACCTTCATGACATGACTGAGGAGCAATAATGCCCCTGTACTTCCCTGGATCTTGAACATTGCCCTTCCCCTTCTGCATCAACACAATTAACCTTGTCTTCCAATCCTCCTGAACTGAACCCTTTGTCATAAATATAATCACCAGCCTCTTCGTCTCATTGACTACAATGATCATTTCTGTACACACCTCATCAATGCCTGGTGCTCTTGCCTCCTTCATCCTCTTCAATGCCATCCGCACCTCCTCCGTGATCTCCAGCAACTCCATTCTCCCGTCTACATAACACGGTAGCCCCAGCTCACCACAGCCCCCTCCCTGGTTCAACAGCTCCCTGAAATATCCTTCCACACCTTCATTACTGCTGTCCCCTCTCTGTCACTCATCCCCCCCCCCTTTCACATCCTTACTATCCTCATCCTTGTCACAAGCCAGTTTATAAATCAACGTTTTCCCAACAATCTCTTCCAATTTGCACTGATCAAAGATGTGCACTGATATTTTTGAATTCGGGCAGACCATCTAGTTTCTACAATTCTTTTTAGTTGAACATCTTTAACGTTAGGACACTTGATTTTTGTGGCCTCAAACTTCCGTCATTGAGGATGACTGTTGGTCAGAAAAGCATACAATTTCTCCACAACCCCGAAGAAGTCCTTTGCCTTGGCACAAACGCAACGAGCATCGCTCATGACCACATTGAGCTTATGGGAACAGTGGTGAACACGTAACACGTTCCTGTTCAGTTCCTTTACTCTGTGCTGCAGTCCCAAAAGTGATCCAGATGTATTTGCAGCCCCATCGTAGGCTTGCCGAAGCATCGTAATTCGTGTGATCCAGTGTTTCAGAATTGCTTTGAAGTTTCTAATAGAATTAGAGTGTGAATGTTTTTTTGTTAAAAGAAAAATATGATCTCCAAAAAAGTTTTCGGCACACTGTGTATTCAAGACATTTTTTTAAACTTATTTAAATTTTGGAACCCTTTTTTCTAGTTTTCTCTATCTTGAGTAAATCTCCCCCTGTTTATTTTGCTTGGAATAAAATTTGTGATGTCTTGGCCTCTTGGGGGGGGGGGGTATTAGTAAACTACAACTGCACTCAGTGGAGTGCATAACTCCACCAGGCTGAACAGTTTACGATTTGTAGCCAACTTATAGGCCGGATCTGCATCCGGAATTTACCCAAAAATCTTATCGATTCATCCTTGTCACACACCCAACCTGCCCACAAAATGCGCCATACTCTACCGCCTATGCTATCTTGAGAAGGCAATTTCTTTATGATCACACATATCTTAGTTGAGTTATGCTGAAAAATGTTAAATTGTCTATAATCAAATAACTGACCAAATACTGCACTCGAACATCAGGAGGAACCCAAACAAACAAAGACGGAGTCGTCAGGAGGAACCTGGATAGGATTTGGGTTTCGGCTGCTACTCCTCTACCCTCAAACACATCCAGACATAGCTAAGTGAAACCCACAAAAACTATTTGCAAGATTCACCCCTCCATAGACAAAAATAAAGAAAGAGAGTGGGAGTTTCATATAAATAGGGCATAACTTTAAAAATTAGGTCAGGGTCAAAAAAAATTGTCAACAACGCATACTTTATATTCCCATTCTTGATCCAAAATGTCATTCCGGAAGTCCCAGCCAACTCCAAGATACAGTTCGGACATTGGCTGAAAAAATAAACACCTAAATGGTGGTTCAGTACTCATCGGGGTCTACAAAAAACTGGGGGCACTAATAGTAGAAATATAAACCCCACAAAAGGTATGAGCCTCCCTTAGGAGGAGGAGGAAGCGTAATTATATCATCATCCCCACTACTGCGTAAAACAAAGCAGATTTGAGCTCTGTCTTTTGGGACTTTTGTCAGTCAGGGCAGTCTTTTGGGACTGCCACTGGTAACATGTAACCCAGTGCTACCTGTCGCACGGTCGGGTTGTCAGCGCCGAAACCGAGACCCCTCACTGGCTTTGCTGGTGGTGAGGGTGACTGTGACAAAAAAAAAACCTGACAAAGGACCAACAGCCATCTCGTACAGAGACGGTGTCTCCTAAAAAACACCTAATGGGGGTAGAAAAATGAATTTTTCAACCTGGACTAGTTACCCCCTCCTGCACAGTGGTCATGTGAAGAGGTTTCCTTGTTTCAGGACGAGGTGAACGTTTTGCCATTGTTTTTTTTCTTCTTCTTAATTTTCTCGGAAGCACTTTACAAATAGTGGCTCAGCCTTGTTTGGGCAAATTTTACTTTAAAAATAAAATAAAATATATCTTAATAGAGCACCACATACTTTTGGTCATTCATTTAAGGGGTTTTGGACTATTTTAAAGCTTTAATAACAATAGTCTGCTCTGGCAGTTTGGTTTTTTAGAGACAAAGTTTACAAAGCGTAGATAGGTGGGGGTCGTACCAGTGTGTTCACATGGTGGGAATTTGGTTCAGTGTTCATATAAACAACAGCTACACGTGAATGTTACAATAACAGAGGAGGGATAGTCTTCCATACATGCATCTATTATAAAACATTTGCATCTATATATCAACATTCCAGGGTTTTTTTTATCCGGTACTACACCATTATTGTTTAGAGTTTGAGGTTGATACAGTATTCAGGGGAGGTATGCAGAAGAGGGGAGGTTGAGAAAGAATGGGGCTCAAGATTCAGGCTTTGACCCTGGACATATAGCTAGTAATAGCGTCAAATGACTGCACTAAGTTCTGAGCGGGTGAACTCAGTGGGAGTTGGAGGAAAGTTTATTTGGACGTTAGTGATGGGAAAAGAAGCAGTCAGAGACAAAAGTGAGACATACAATAATCTTGATATCCATGGGTTTCCACTACATTCACTCCATCGCACTCACAAAATTTCCACCTAAACCACTCACCCACCCCCGCTACATCCACTCCTTTCTAAAATCTTTGGAATGACAGCCACAGGAAGGAAGCACAAATGGAGACGGATTATAGGCAAGAAAGGCATCAAGCAGAGCCAGACGCTCGGATGAGCAAAATGAGCCCGTGATGTCTATGTCTGTCCCCCAATGTGTATCTCTGCTTGTTCATCTCACTCTGGCCTCATTTTTCCCAGGGATCATCGAACCCGCTCAAATGTCAATGGCTGCCTGTTTACTGGGCAGAGGCAAGATGACTCGTAATGGCTGCAAGTGTTACACTATTCTACTTCAAGCAGGGTTTTTGGTTTCTTCACCTGCCCCCACTCCCCCTTATTCTCCACAAACACATTTTCCTCCCTCTGTGATCCTTTATTACCTCCGTGACCAAAGGTTATGTTTTCACCCCTCTCTTTGTTACTTGCAAAATCAAAGATCATGCAAGTATATTGGTTGGTCTGGCCTGTTATTACTTGGCGAGAAAATTTATTTTCCCAAGTATGTTGGTCTGCAGCGTTTGTCTGTGTCTGTCTGTCTGTCTGTCTGTCTGTCTGTCTGTCTGTCTGTCTGTTTGTATGTTTATCACATGATTTTTGGCCACAGATTTCAAGCAATCGTTCTGAATTTTTTTTTATGTGACCGGCCAAAGACAGGCAACGTTATATTTTGGTGAAGATCCCAATCCGGATCCGGATCTGAGAGTTTTTTTCAAGTGATTCTTCACCATTGAGAGATCGGGCCAAAAACGATATATAGCACAATATCTCAAAAGGTTATGGGTGGATTCGGACGAAACTTTATGGACAGGTTGGGTGTGTGAAAGGGACTAATTGTTTCAGTTTTAGTGAAGATTTGAATCCGGATCAGGATACGAGAATTTTTTAAATGTGATTCTTCACGAATGAGAAATGGGGCCAAAAACGACATATTGTATAATGATTATGACAAAACTTGGTGGATGAGTTGGTTAAGTGAGAACAAGCTGATTCGATTTTAATTCATATCCGGAAACAAATCTGGTATATCAGTGGATACAAAATGGATACTGTTCACCCGGGAGGAGGATTTTGCTCCACCGAGTGCTGTTATAGTTGCTTCTGCCACCGAAAGTGGACAGAGGTTATGTTTTCACCCTTGTCTGTCTGTTTGTCTGTGAGTAATCTATCTCAAAAAGTTATGGACGGATTCGGACAAAATTTGGTTGACAGTTTGGGTGTGTGACATGGAAGAATTGATTAGAATTTGGTTAAGATCTGAATACGAGAGAATAAGATCCAGAGATGAGAATTTTTAAATTCTTTAAAGTGATTCTTCACCATTGAGAGATGGGGCCAAAAACGATATATAGCATAATATTTCAAAAGGTTGTCTACGAATTATGACAAAACTTGGTGGATGAGTTGGCTATGTGAGAAGAACAAGCCGATTCGATTTTGGTTCATTTCCCGATCCAGATCCAGCCTATCAGTGGGATACAAAATGAAGACTGTTCAGCCTACCGATTGTATTATCCTCTACGAATTTTGCTGCCCTTCTACTTCCTTGCCATCCACATGACATGTTGATTTTAGGAGGCCACAATTTAACTATTCCCCTCCAAATTCCAATCAGTCTATTGTGCATGCAAGTTGAAAGACAGCCTGACCTCGTGCCATGTGCCCAAATTAAACGCAAAACAGAGAAATGAGACGCTATCTCGAGGTGCATATTTACCAGACGTGTTCACTTCAAAGAAACAGCTGAACTCGATGATCAATATTTGTGAAAACATGAAGTAAATTAGAAAGGCACTCGGTAGAGCGCATGCCTCGGCCACGTAATGCCTGATCCACGATAACATATAGGGCCCAATACATTTGTGAAATATCATACTATACAGTACGATATCGTTTTTGGCCCCATCTCTCAATGGTGAAGAATCACTTTAAAAATTCAAGTGGTCGGATCCGGATCCGGAGCCGGAGCTTCATCAAAATATAAACAGTTCGTCCTTGTCCCACACCGGACATGCCCTCAAATTTTCATCCGGATCCGTCGACAACGTTTTTGAGATATCCTGTACAAGAAGAATACGCCATGCAGGGCGCGACACTTGCAAAATCCATAAAATAAATTTGACCTCAAAAATAATTGGCGAGTTGAATTAAATGACCAAATATGCAACTCCTCTTCAAATTTCAAGTCAATTGGATGAAAATTGAGGATTTTAGAAATACCATCCAAGTTGTTGACCTCGGGCCTATGTTGACCTTTTGATCCATGTTGATCTCAACAATAATTGGCTGGTTGAATTCAGTGACCTGAAATATATATATCCTCTTCAAATTTCAAGCCAATCGGATGAAAATTGAAGATCTTAGAAATACCACCATATTTGTTGACCTTGGGCCAATGTTGACCTCAAAAAGAATTGGCTTGTTAAATTAATTGACCTGAAATATAACTGCACTTCAAATTTTAAGTCAATCGCATGAAAATTGAGGATTTAAGAAATCTCACCTAAGTTGTTGACCTTTTGACCTCAAAAACAATAGGCTTCTTCCTTATGATAAGTCTACCTTGTGGTGAAGTTTTGTGAAGATCGGTTTAAAATTGTAACCTGTAGGCGACAAACAAACAGACAGACAGACCCAAACAGACAGAGTCAGACAGACAGAATAACAAAATAGACTGACCAATATACTTGAAAAATCTTCGATTTTGCAAGTAACAAACAGACAGACAGAAATGGGTGAAAACATAACCTCCTTCCCCTTTGGTGGTGGAGGTAACAATTTCCAAGTTGATGACAATTAGCGTATGAAGTTACAGATGTCACAATCCCTCGAAGTAGAATGCAGTAAGTGCACAGTGCTTTATATTCGATGTCCTTGCAATGCTTGTTTCTCTGCTAAACTCTTCCTTTTTTTTATCAACTACATCAATTATTCAAGCCTTATAAATGTGAGCTTGCAGGGGTTTTGGTTTCTTGCTTTGCAACAATGTCGTTGTTAATGACTTTGAAACAGTTATTTTTGCCCGACCTTATCCCTCCTGTCATGTGCCATTTGAATTAAAAATTCCATACATATCACAGTGGTCTCATCTGTTCAGTGCCAATGCAGTGTCATCTGGCAGTGGTGGACACACGTGCAGTACAGGTGCGCTGTTATAACGTCACAATGGTCATTCTGCGATAAACAAAATAATTTCTGCAGGCTGTATTTTCACCATGACGAAATTCGTTGCTAGTTTGCAATGAGAGAATGACATCATGGCATAGATGAGTCATGTCATGCCTTTAAATCGCCTTACCATCATAAATATCTCACTCCAACACTCCCTGATCGGGGCTGATGACTGGTGAGGAAAGACAAATGCTCGAGCAACAGACAGTTTGTGCTGCCCCGAGCTTGTTTCGGACCTCACCACTCAGCACCGTGATCAGTGGTGTGCCATCGACAAGTGTGTGTGTGTGTATGTGTATATATATATATATATATATATATATATATATATATATATATATATATATATATATATATATATATATATATATATATGTATATATGTGTTTGTGTGTGTTGTTATGGATGTGGGGATCGAGGGTTATCACGAGGGAGTTCATCGGACCTTTGCCCGACCACCGGTCTTGAGGCCACTAGCCACAGATAACCATGCAGCAGGTTCCTAACAGGGTTTTCACTCCTTGGTTACACATTACCTTACCATTGGCATGGCAACCATAATTAGTGGTCATGCCCTCAACAGCCACTCATCTATTTATCATGTATGGCCGAGCGAACCGCGGATGGCAGTTGGCTAATCACAGAGCCAATCAGTGGGGCAAAACTTCCTGTCTAACTAAACTTTACGCATGATGTTGGACCAATGGTGAAAGGACAAAAGCGAGCAGGCCAAAAACATTGAGCAGTTTAACAACAAGCACAACAAGTTTTATTCACTCAACAAGGGCAGGTATTTACAAAACCAATCATGAGCATGTATTTACAATTAATGGACAGAACTCAAAATGAAAAGCCCAAAGAGAAAAGTAATTATTCTTAATCCTTACAAAGCCCACTTATAAGTTCTTATTTATGCCAGACACAGGACATGGACATTCCAGATAAATTTAGAGAGGAAAAAGAGAGTCAATAGAGTGGTGAGGAGCACATGGGTACGACTCCTCCTCACCCCACACAAATTTGTGTAAGCTCGTACCACATGCAGCATCGGGTGTGTAAGCTCGTACCACATGCAGACTTGTGCAGCTTGTTAGCTCATACTGTGTGCAGACTTGCGCAGCAGAGAGCATGCAAGCTCATACTGTGTGCATTTTCGTGCAACGTGTAAGCTTCCTCTTGGTGGCTGTCCGATTCTGCACAGGTAGACGTAACCACAGACTTGGCCAAAGAACTTGTGGTAAGGAGAGCTTCATGGACGAGAGCAAGATGATTCAAAACTCCTGGCACATTAGATGAGTCAAGAGCGGAGTCGAGACCACTTCTTGCAGAAAAGATCAGTCGAGACGTCCCATCAAAGACGTCCCATCAAACAAGACGCGTCTAATGCACTCCTGGCAGGGGATGTATGGAGTATCGAACATTTGGCAGATCAAGATGTGCAATGGATTGAGAAGAGAGCGCTTGCCGATTCAAACGCAAAGGCTGCCTGAATGTCTCTTGTTCAGAGTCTCTCCTATGGAGGTCAAAAGCATCCTCTCTCATGGAGGTTTAGCTGCTCTGCCTTCCATAACCACTTGATATACTCACTATGAAGGTCAAAACTGATCTGCACTATACAGAGGTTAAGCTGTTCTTCCTTCTGCAACCGAGTGAACTTGGTTTCACGTCCTTCCATTCCGGAGGTAAAAACTATCTGTTGTTGTTTTCCGTGGAACACATGGTGTTGAATGCACGTGCATAATGACGTCAGCAGCCATGAACAGCTGCAGCATTCATTATCCTTTCGCTCTTAATGTGTTGTTTTGCAACTCTATAAAAAACGAAGTGACCACTGCATGGCTAAGTGCCTCCACTGTGTCCATAGGGGGGTTTTGCAGTAATTGAAAAGAATGTGTTTATTTATTTTCCACATGTGCAAGCACCCAATTAAGAATCTTTTGTATGAGTCAAAAGGTAATTGTGGTCCATTGTTTTGAAGTAATGATTCATGATCTCTTGGTCTCTTGACAGGGGGGTGGTTTCAGATGTGGAATGGAAAAGGAGGAAGGGGGAGGTTTTAAGAGCAAAGAGAGAAGGGTATGAGGAATAATGAGGAGTTACTATCTTGAAAGGTGAACATGTTGATGAACCAGAGGCCGATGGCTTGTTGGAGCTGTACAAGGATCCAAAGATGGATCAATAGATGGAGGAACTAAAGAAAAACTGGACATTCTAACTCGCAACACATCTCCCTTCCAAAGACCTTCCACACAAAAGGTAGAGGAAATCTAACTCAGCTTTGATGCGACACCTGGTACTTGAAACAGGCAACTGGATAGCACCCATAGCTGTAAAAAAAAAATATATATATATATATATATATATATATATATATATATATATATATATATATATATATATATATATATATACAGATTTCTTCATCTTCTTCTTTCAGCTGCTCCCGTTAGGGGTCGCCACAGCGGATCATCCATATGATCCACATAGTGATTTGGCACATGTTTTACGCCGGATGCCCTTCCTGACGCAACCCTGGTCGCCTCTTACGACACAGGGATATGGTACACCTATTTTAACCTGGGTATACACCGGCCCAGTATATTGGTACTCATTTCGCCTAGCTCGGAAGGATGACAGGCTGAGTCAACCCCCTGGTGTATTAATTCAGTGGCCCAACGGGGCTTGAACTCAGGACCTCTTGGATCCCAAGCCGCTGCCCTAACCACTGCGCCAACACCAGGCTATATATATATATTTTGTTGCGAATTCGCGCCCGCCGGCGTGCGGACGGCCGCGTACTCAAATCGCGGCACGTCGCCCACCGGACGGATAATTCTGTCGTGACCCTCTCGGAACAATGCCGGGAGCTAGTCGGGTGGGGGTTTAACCCCACCTCGACCGTGCCAATTGCCCACCCGCGCAGGATAGGGTTGCTCACCAAATTCGATCTACCTAAGTACCCGCGCGGATGGTTGACCGGGCGATCGTACCACGCCACAGGCCGACTCTGGACACGAACCGCTTAAGCGGTCCGTTCCGTGCTACAGTGATAACCGAGCGGTGTTATCGTCGGCCTTGACGGTTCCGATTAATTACTGGGCATATTGAGCCCACTACGAACCCTTAACGTGAATCAAGATGGAGGGTCAATTAAAAGGAAGGAGACGAAGCGAAATGGGCACAGTTCAACATGCAAGCATTTTATTCACACGCACACACGGAGAGCACGTATATACAGCCATACACAAAAAGCAAATGCAAGAAGAAAAGCAGTTAAAACCGACTACGCGCACACACGGCAACACTTAAACAGTTCTACTTTACGAGACACGGCACCACAAGATCCAGACAAAACCCCCCCCCCCCAAAAAAATGGTGACTTCCCTTTGGGGTTGTCGAGTCCCTCTCCCACGTCCGTCGGCGTGGTCGCGCCTGGCCGCGAGTCCGTGCCCTGGCGTGGTAGGCGAGTCCTCTCCGGCGTGCCTCGCGCTGGCACGTGTTGGCCGCTCGACGCCACGGACGGGGTTTCCGGCGCTATCCCAGCGCGGATAGAAGGGGGGGGGAAACGTAGTTGCTCGGGTCGCGGTGTGTGGAATGGCAGACGCTCCGTCCTGCCAGCGGGGTCTCGGGACCGCCCCACAGAAGACCAGGCCAGCAGCCACCACGAAGAGAAGAGCGAGCTGGAAGAGCGGAAGAGGACGAAGAGAGCAAGAGCACCACCAAAGCGCTCCGCCCGTGTCCGACTTTAATAGCCCGGGGCTCCGCCCTTCACTCCGCCCCCGTTTTCGGCTCCGCCTCCCCTCGAGCTTCTTGGAGAAGCTTCTCGAAGGGGGCGTGCCCTCACGCTTTCCCTCCATCCCGCTCCGTCTGTGGCCGAGGGAGTCAGTTTTTGGTTGGAGCCAGAGCATTATTCCCCCAAAAAGAGGCCCCCACCTTTTCTCACCTTTGACCTTTGACCTGCATCGCTCTTCCGCCACTCCAAAGTGCGGGGAAGTCAGACGGGAAAAACAGGCGGGAAAAATCCACGCGCCATCGTTGTGCCTTCTTCTTTCCCTCCTTGCATTCTCGACGATTTCCAACGCGGAAACCGTCGTAGTGTGGACCGTGGAGGATGGCCTTCGTCAGTGGGGTTAGTGGTGAAGATGGTGGTGGTTGTTGTGAGGGTAATTGTAGCGCGGTTGGCGTTGTAGCGTAGTTGGTGGCGGTTGTTGTTTGCGGGGAGGTTTGTCGTTTAAAATAACAACAGAAAAAGAAAAATGGCTATCTCAAAAGATCGAAGCCCGAATGAATGACATAAATTCCCTCGAGACAACGGATTTGGGATAACTACACATGTACTTAAGAGATATCTCACCTACGGGAGCTGAATGGTGGTTTGCGAATTTCCACAGCCGTAACACTACCCCCTCCCCTTTTTACAGACTCGTCCCGAGTCGTCAAATTTTCGTGTGCCATCATGTGTAGTTCTCCCCTAGTACGTTTTACCTTCGGATCCCTGAGTGCGACATTCATGGTATTCGTGTCCCAAAAATAAATAACCTGAGGGCTGAGTAACTAACTAAACAAACCCACTCATACAGACGACTTAAATAAAATTGCCGGCGCTAACACATACATGCCGGGGGCGCACTCATATTTACAGTACAACTTAACCTGAACTTACAAATTTTACACTAAACCATGGCCCAGGATCAATGGACTCTGCAAAGAGAAAGCAGTTAGCAGGGAGCCAGGCTGCTCGCATGCAGTCTCTGGCTCAAGCAATGCAGGTGGCAGGGAATGTGGCCGGCTGCTCACACGCAGTCCTCGGCCTCCCCCTTTTAAATGGGCGCAGCGAACAATGGCGCATGGGCTGCGCAAATGCAGTCTCCTGGCGCGGCTGCCTTCAGGGCAGTCCCTGCAGTACGCGCGACGATCTGACACAGCAAACAACGTTGCACGGGCAGCCAATGCGGTCCCGTGATGCGGCTGCCTACAGGGCAGTCTCTGCAGCTTGCAACTGTTGCGACGATCCTGGCGCACATGGCAATGAACAAGGGGGCCAAAGCAAAATTGAACGGGGTTGGTGAACAGGGGCAGTGGGCATGGCATGGCAAAGGCAGCAGGCAAACACAGCCTGCAGAACCAGGCCACTGCAGGCAAACACAGCCGGCAGACGAACTGGTCGGCACAGGCCTTGAAGCACAGCAGCTGCAGACAATCTGGCTGGCACAGGCCTTGCAGCAAAACAACAGCTGTCGATGAAGTGGGCCGGCATTTGCCTTGCAGTGGAGGTTGGTGGAGGGAGTGCGATGGTGCTGGCCACTCGGAAGGCGGGCTCGGACCGACCCTACGGTCTCCCTCCCAACCTATCGCCTTTGCCTGTCACTGTACATACCCACTCCCTTAATTTGTAAAACCCAATTTAGCCCCAACTTATTTTTTTGTTGTTTTTATTTTTACTTCCCCACTATAAATCGTCCCCTAACCCCCTTTACTGTCCTTGTTAGGCTAACCTAACCTAGCCTACTCCCAACCCCTACGTTCCCTTCCCGGAGGGGAATGAGGGAGAGCTAGCGTCCTGCGTCAAGGCCCAACTCAAGCCTCAAGATGGCCTCCCCAGACTTCAGCGATCTTTAACCCAAAGTGGGTCCAGCGGCCCACAACGAGAGCGAAGGGATGGATGGTGCGGAGGGGTGCACTTCCTAATCTACCCTATCCATTTAACTGTTAAACTACCCCGGGGCTTTCAACAAGCGCCTCTCGCTTAAACTATTGGTTCTAACAACCCAGATTCCCGTCGCCCGTGTTGGTGTCCTTCCAATTTTGGGCCTCGCCCCCAATTTTGTTCCCGTGCCCTCACACGTTCTCATGGCTGGGATGCGTGGCTCCCCTTGGCAGGCACGACCCTCTGCCGATTCTCCGACGATGGCACCCCCGGGCACTACACTGCCTCTGAGCTTACCAGCTCCCTAAACACCGGGGCGTGCCCTCCCTGGCGACTCCCCTGAAATGCTCACATGGCAGGCTGGCTTCCCGGGCCCCTTTCCAAGGGTCACCCGTGCCCACAACACTGCCCACGCGGCTAACGGCACTCCGGGCCCCCGCATCATGCGGGCGTACCCGTGCCCACTACGCTATCCCGGCCCCCCATGGGCCCTTGGCCTACCGCGGCCGACTAGTCCGTTGCCCAGGGTACCCACTCAGCGATACTCACCTTTCGCAGCCACGCTCCCAGCCTGTAAACAGGGCTCCTGCACCCCTCCAAACGGGTTTCGAGCCTACACTCCCACCAACAGCAAAACGACCTCCATTTTGTCAATTTGACTAACCCAGCTAACTCACTCCACACTGACCCCGGGGTCCCTTGGGCGGGAGTCACTCCTTCCCCCAATCACTCATCGCACCATGCATTCCACATTCGCTCCACCCACACAGGCCCGCTGGCCTCACTCACTCACCAAGCACACGTTTCCACTCAACTCACCAACTCTTCAACACACACACCGCTGAACTCTGCCATCCTTCTAACGACCTCCCCCAACTAACTCGTGCTCCCACGTCATCCCTTACACTATAGCACGTTCCTTTTAACACTACGTAGCTAAGCTACGTCCCCTCTACACACTCAGTCTGTCACTGTCTCCAAATCATCAAAAATCATTTTCCCAACTAAATCTCAACTAAAACCCTCTACAGAATCCATTCCATGGGCTTCATGAGGACTTACCCTTGTCCCATGAAGCCGGTCTAGCTAAGCTAACCCTTCACCCTAGCTAGTTGTCATCCTGTGCCCAGGCCAGGGAGTCTTCCACCCCTTGCCCGGGAATCCTGTTCACCCGAAAGCGAGGCTTGTTTTTTTTTTTTAGATATGCGCAGCACCAGCACGGAAACTCACAACCTGCGCACCAGCACGGCAATTCACAGCCGCACACCTGTGGCGTGACGTCATGGCAGCTGTTCGCGTCCCTCTTGGACGGTACCATCCGGCAGGGATTCACCCTCCTGCCGGATTCCAACCATACACGCAGCCATGACATCACCCGGCGCATAAAAAAACACAAGCCTCACGTCTCGAGGGTTTCCCCACGCGAACACATGTGCTCTGCCCATTGGAGCTTAACACACACGCCCGCGTGGAGAACCCGTCCGGTCCAAATCCGAAATCCTGCCAAAACTTTGTCCGTCCGCGGGATCGGCAACATCCACTGCTGGCGTTTCCGGACCGGGCTTCACTCTCGCAAGCGAGCACGTGGCGGCCTCGTGCGTTGCACAGCACGGACCTCGCGCTCGCTACTGTGTAAACCTGGCACGGTCCCCATTGAAACTACGGCCGCTACCTGGCCCCTGTCTCTCTGTCGCCGTCGTCGTCTCCATTCAACACACGCACACCTGCGTGTTACGACACTCAGACTCCACTCCATTACATTCACACTGGGAGGCGCTTGCTCATGCTGCATGCTCACGCATGCCGACCGACATCTTCCTTACACACAGCGACCTCACACACGCGGTCTGCCTCACACTCGGCCGCTCACTCACTCGTGCCGTTTCCCTCACACACACCATACCACTCACACACGCAGGGGCACTCGCCCGCGGTGTCTCACTCATACACGGACTTCCACTCATACCTGGAGTGCTGGGAGGCATGCACTCTGGCACACTCGTGACCACACCACTCGCACACGGGGGCGCACTCTCAACTTGCACCACACACACCGGGACAACACTCGTAACCACACTGGGGACAATCACACCGGGGACTCGCGCCACCACAAGGGGTTCCGGGGCCTCTATACCCCCCAAGCTCCTTCGGCACCCGTTCGCAGCACTCCTCCCCTCGAACTCGCAAAGCACGACCGAACCCGCCTGGTTGTGAGTCGCCTCAAGGGGGCAAACTCCCTCCCCTCGTTCCTGAAGGAGGCCATCCAGCTGCCCGCACCGGGTCCCTACACGGTCCGCGAGCTCATCCTCATCGTCCTCCACTAACTCAATGTGTGTGTGTTCGTCACTAACCCCGTCCAATTCACCCTCTATCTCCCGTGTCTCTGTACATTTATTAGTTTCTGTTGTCTCCTCGTGTCTATTAGTCTCTGCTTCTTTCTGGCGTCTTTCCCTTATCTTTACGTAGGTCAACCTTGCTTTCTCCTTAAGTCCCTCCCGTCCTTCCCTCTGTTTCACTCCTTGCTCTTTCACGATCCCCGCGTACCTCATCCTTGCTTTCCGTCTTAATTGTTCTTTTCTCTCCCTCCCAATTCCTTTCACCTCGTGTCTTATCTCCCTCGTGCACGTCTCCGTCACCCTAATTAGTTTTTCCCTCTAGGTCACCGTCACTGTTGCTCTCTCCGTCACCTTTACAAGTCTCGTCCAACACGTCTCCCGAATTAGTTTGTCCTTACCCCCCTCCACTGCGGGCCTGACAACCGTTGCACTCCCTCTCAGCTCGTTCGCTCCCACACGTGGTGTCGCCATTACGCACTCCGCTGTTATTGCCTCCATGCCCGCCTGCAGGCTTCAGCCCATGTTCTGCGTCTCACCCCGCATTTTTCCATTGTGTTTTCCATTCCGCTCTTCACCTGTTGTAAATTTGCATTTATTTGATTTTTCATCCTGCACACATTTGTTTTTATTTCATTCGTGCTTGTATCCATCTGCTTGTTCACTCCATCTATTTTGCGTGCGTTTCCATCCATTTTCGCATTCATTTCGTTTATGGCTTGTAAAATCATTTCGAGTGCACTCTGCTGAGCCGATTCGGCCAGGATCGGGGGGTTTTGGTGGAGAGGGGGAGGGGAGGTGTCATACACCGTGGCCGCCGCCGCGCCCATTTTGGGCTCTGGGTTTGATTTGGGGAGTTCGTCCTGTACACCAATGTCCTGCACGGGGATTCCATCCTGGACCATGGATTCTACCAATTCTAAATCCATATCTACCCCCGGCTCCCGCTCGCCTTGAGACTCCATCTTATTTTTCGTAAGGGGTTAATTTAAATTGCTCGTAATTTGGAGGGAATCGGGGGTTGCTCCTCTCACCCCTGAACTGATTCCCCTTGAATTTAGCTTGGAGACGGGAGGGATTTGAATCCCACTCCCGGCCACCAGTGTTGCGAGGAGGGGGATGGGTTCGTGTCCCACGACCTGACACCATTGTTGCGAATTCGCGCCCGCCGGCGTGTGGACGGCCGCTTACTCAAATCGCGGCACGTCTCCCACCGGACGGACAATTCTGTCATGACCCTCTCAGAACAACGCCGGGAGCTAGTCATGGGTGGGGGTTTAACCCCACCACGACCGTGCCAATTGCCCACCCGCGCAGGATAGGGTTGCTCGCCAAATTTGATCTACCGAAGTACCCGCGCGGATGGTCGACCGGGCGATCGTACCACGCCACAGGCCGACTCCGGACACGAACCGCTTAAGCGGTCCGTTCCGTGCTCCAGTGATAACCGAGCGGTGTTATTGTCGGCCTTGACGGTTCCGATTAATTACTGGGCTTATTAAGCCCACTACGAACCCTTTACGTGAAGCAGGATGGAGGGTCAAGAAAGAAAAGACGAAGCGAAATGGGAAAACAGTTCACACAATGCACATTTATTACGCGACACACGGAAAGCACACATTTTCAGCCAAACAGTCAAAATGCACCTATATCAGTAAAACAAAAGAAACAATGACGCAGAGTTACTTCCGACTATGCGCACACACGGCAACACTTATACAGTTTTACTTTACAGACGGCGCCAACACACATTTACTCAAAAGCAAAGAAAAGAAGCCACCCTCATAGACAAGGGGGCAGACGGGCCTGTAGGCCAATATGTGCGTGGGACCTGAAGGAGCGGCCAGGTCGGCGAGACCGGGTGGGTCCTACCCGCGTCCTCGTGACGCGTTGGCGGACGAGCCGCAGATGTGGCCGCGTGGCTGTGCCCCGACTCCGTGCTCCTTCGCGGGTTTCGTTGGCACGACGTTTGGAGTGGGGTGGGAACGGGGCCCCCTTTGTTGCACTATCTCAGCGCGGGAAAAAAGGGGGAATTGTTGATGCCCTGGGGAAGGGAGAATGGCTGGCTGGCTGGCTTGGGTCCCGCGACGAGCGATCTCCCACCGCGACCTTGTCGCCGACCGCCGTCCTTCTCGCCTCGGACCCGAGCTCCTTGGCCTCTTCCCACAACTCTCCTCAGCCGACTGCAGAACCCAACTCGATGCCTTCGCCACCCGACTCCACTCACTGCCACACTCTGCCGCTGCCACACTCTGCTCTCCAACCAAAAACTGACTCTGCCACGATTCGCCTTGCGCTCACAGTTTTATAGGCCGGCAGGAGAAAACAATATGCAAATTTTCGGATCAGAATGACCTCCGGGGCGGAGCCACGCTCCCCAATTGGACGGAGGAAAAGTGGGCGTGAACCTCCCCTGATCCTAGAATTTGCATATATGGATTTCACACAGACGCGCCTGGAGGCGAGGCCAAGCTGCTCCGCGCTTGCTAATTGGACGGATCAGAAGTGGGCGTGTAGCGTTCTTGATCCGAATTCTCCCTCGGAAAGGCCGCTATTTGCACTCGCGGCTCGGTGCGTATCTTGAACGAGCCCAAGACAGCCCGACCCTCAGTGTTCACAGGTGGTGCGGGAATGGCCGTAGAAGGAGAGAGGTGAGGGTGGTGGAGGGTTTATTGGTGGTGGTTTGATGGTTATGGCGGTTGAGACGTGGTTGGTTCAAAATAAAGATAGAACAGAAAAACGGCTATCTCAAAGCGTCGCAGCCCGAACGAAT
The DNA here is from genome assembly GCF_056783735.1 of Eptatretus burgeri. Lineage (NCBI taxonomy): Eukaryota > Metazoa > Chordata > Myxini > Myxiniformes > Myxinidae > Eptatretus > Eptatretus burgeri. The sequence continues at coordinate 25,461,223 of NC_140970.1, read as the reverse complement.
CACATAAATTCCCAATAAACAACGGGTTTGGGGCTAACTACACATGTATTTAGAGTTATCTCACCTACGGGCCCTGAATGGTGGTTTGCGAATTTCCACAGCCGTAACTATATATATATATATAAATATATATATATATATATATATATATATATATATATATATATATATATATATATATATATATATATATATATATCTGTATATCTACATATCTGTATATCTGTATATATATATATCTGTATATATATATATATATATATATATATATATATATATATATATATATATATATATATATATATATATATATATATATATATATATATATATATATATATATATATATATATATATATACATATATATATATATATATATATATATATATATATACATATATATATATATATATATATATATATACATCCATATACATCCATATACCGTAAAACCCCGACATTCATGGATTTCTAATTCGCGATTCATAAAATGTGAACTACTTCTTCTTTCACGGTCCCTGTACTCCAGCTACTCGTGTTTTTTGCAGGCATAAACCACCCCCACCACCATCTACCACCACCATGCACCACTACATCCCCCACCACCCCCACAGCAACCCTCCTCAAACAACTGACCATCCCCCACAAACAAAGACCATCCCCCACAAACAATGGACCATCCCCCACAAACAATGGACCATCCCCCACAAGCAATGGTCACACTACCCACCCCTCTTCCATCTACCAACAATCTCCTTTGACATAATTCCCAACCAACAACCCCCTGAACGGGTCTGTCTACGCAGCGTGTCGTGGGCCTAAACCTTTCTTCTCGTCACACAGCCTTGTCGAACCTTAAGCAACAAACGCCAATCGATGGTCTGCTCTGCTCTTTTTGTGATTTACTCATGATCTGGTTGTGTGTGTGTGTGTGTGTGTGTGTGTGTGTGTGTGTGTGTGTGTGTGTGTGTGTGTGTGTGTGTGTGTGTGTGTGTGTGTGTGTGTGTGTTCTTGTTACTAGATTTCGTAAGTATATTGATCACTTCTGTCATCTGTTTGTGTGTTTGTTACTTACGAAATCTAAAGATTTCGTAAGTATATTGATCACTTCCGTTTCTGTTTGTTTGTTTGTGTGTTTGTTTGTTTGTGGGTTTGTTTGTTTGTTTGTGTGTTTGTTTGTTTTTAGGCACGATAACTCGAGAACTGAAGAAGCTACCAATGTCAAATTACACCACGTGATTAAGGAGGGTGATGGCTTGCGCTGATTAGATTTTGGTCAAAATCGGTCAAAGGTCAAGGTCACAGTGAGGTCAAACATAATTCCATAAATTCATGTGGAGAAATGGAGTATTTTTGCTTCGCTCGACGTTACGAGTTCGTTTTAATTTCGATTTTAATTTTGTCTTCGGTTTTTGCGATCGCTTAGGATGCTTAAAACTCGGTTGTGGAAATTCTGGTAAAAATCGGATGTTTTTTAGACGTTTTAAGATTGTATTTCTCAGCATCACTTTTCTCAGCATCACTGCACTGCACAGGTTTAACGTCTGCTTCTTCAATTGCTTTGTCCTCTCTTTCCCAAATGCCTCCTGGAAAAACATCTCTGGATGCTTTTCTACTGGTCACCACACCATCAAGTCGATCACACACTACTTCATTATATGTTCATTATAACTCTCAACTGCTCACTGCACCGCAAAGTCAATCACTTGTGTGATATATTTTCTCAACGTGCTCATATGCTGTGACTGCTGCCATTATTTCAGAATTCTGAAAGTCTGATGACATATTTTTGTGAACTGTACATTTGTGTATTTGCTTACTTAAGGATTGGTATAAGACAAGTTGGGTCATTTGGTTAGTCCGAAAATGACAGGTGAAGCTTCCCAAAAAGTTAAATCCAGATGTTGAAAATGGTGAGGATTCTGATGCTGCTGAAATTTATGTTTCATCTGATGATTAAATCATAGACTGATCAAACGCATAACAGCAAATGTTGGCGATTTAGGCAGGAGAGTGGTTTTACATGTCCACCTCGAGGCACCAGTTACCCAGAGGATGTTCGGGTAGAAAGATTTACGGACAATAATATTTCCGTTTGTTGCTTGACAGGTGAAACCAGCATACGACAGGAGGCAGAAAGATATTTAATAAGTAATATTTATTAGTCCCTACTGTCTACCTCTAAAACATGAAAACCAATTAAAAGAAACAGAAGATTATTTACCCAAGAATCCCCAAAGTAGTAGAATAAGATGCTTTCAAATCTATACTAATAAAAGGGTGCGTGCGTGCGTGCGTGCGTGCGTGCGTGCGTGCGTGCGTGTGTGCGTGCGTGCGTGCCTCTTCTATAACTCCACAACTATAAAACCTAGCAGCCAGAAACTTTGCATGCATGCTAAGAAAACTCTGAAGGAAGTGGAAGAGTGAAAAATGGGTGTTTGGGTTAATTAAAACACCCCTTTTGAAGATAATTAACGGCCTTATTTAAATATATCCTTCATCAGGTGATCCTCAGCCACCTCGCTGTCTGGGGTATTAAGGCGTTTCCTGGGTAACCTCACTGGGGTCTGAAGCTGTCATGTTTATTTGGCCTGCTCAACCATGCTTTGATTTGAACAGGCCACAATGATTTCGTTACGATAAAGTTTTTTTTTCTTCACTTTCCTCACTCATATTATCGAATGCCTGTTCATAATAGCTACGAATCGCTGGGTATATTGCAGTGCTATAAACGCCTGGAGACGCCAGTGTTCGTGGATTTATTTAATTTGCGAATATGAATAATCGAGAGAATCTCATAAACTAAGCATAATTACAAAATTTAAGCTCCAGCTATGAAAATATCAGCATTTCCAACTCCCCCCCCCCCAAAAGGTGTTGATTCCTCCAATTCGGACATTGCACGGGCGTTTCCGGGTGCATAGTTGTTTCGACGGCAATTGGTAATCGCTTGCCAAGCCAGCCATTCCATTGGAGTGCTTGAGTGCTGAAGCCACTTACCGAGCTGTACAGTACAGTTCGTGTCCTGATCACGATGTGCAGTCGACAGTTACTACAATCAAGAGGTACGTACACAGCACACACGGACGTGGTACATATGGGTGGAATTGGATCTGTACGGACTCTCCGTGGGTGTGTGGACATGCCATGCCTGTTACGGGTGCCGTTGTAGCAAAGTTTCATCCCGTGTCTTATGGAGGTTCTTTCAGGTTTTCCTTTGTCCTCACATCTGTTTCTAAAGCATTCGGTTATTGGCTTTGCTTTACAAAGGTTAAATGTTTCTCTTTGTAAGTTTCAAAGCAAAATATATTTGATAACGCCCGATTTCTGAGTCGTTTTCCGTATTAACGTGTTTTCTAAATTACAGATCCATATTTTTTTCCACCCGTCACACGTGCCTGTTTATAAAGAGTAATCCATCCATCCATTCGGACCATACTCTGTGCAGAGTGTTGGTGCTGCCAAAGCATTCTCCTTGGCTATTGGACACAATCCTGGATGGCTCACCACTCCAACACAGTATACCAGTAAGCTGGCACTCATTTTGCCGACATCAGAAGAATGACAGGCAGAATCAACCCCACCTGGTATTAATTCAACCTCCGAGTGGGATCACCAAGCCCACCACCCTAACCAATAAGCCAACACCAGGCATATATTGTGTGCGGGTTGGCTGACTAAAGTTGCTGCCTGGGTGATGGATTCTAAATGTTGTTAAATCAAGGTCTAGTTCGTATAGGTCTGAGCTTAAAGTGTGTTAGATAACCAAACTGATAAAGTTATTAATAAAGGGTGGGTCGTGTGGCCATTCTTGCGTAAATTTCATTGTGTTGGCTTTCCTGACACGAAAGTGAACGATCTTTAAAAGCAAAGTTTTTGTGCTAAAGTTGTCAAGCGGTGTTTCAGCCGACCGAGAAGTTATTATAGATCCCATCTGTGACGTTCATGGGTCTTGGCGAGCAGCACCAGCTCTGTGGATTGCACATAATTAACTTCATGCCAAGTCGTGAGTTTGCTATAGTCGTTTCACATAACATCTCTGAAACGTCAATATAAATGTGACGTTGTTTATCGGTGAAAGCTATTCAAGGTCTCTGGGTTGTATACAGTACGTACTGTAGTTGGTAATCAGACTGACTCCAACCTGCCGATTCCCAAAAATAGCCAGTGTGTGTGTGTGTGTGTGTGTGTGTGTGTGTGTGTGTGTGTGTGTGTGTGTGTGTGTGTGTGTGTGTGTGTGTGTGTGTGTGTGTGTGTGTGCGCGCGTGCGTGTCGTTGATTAGTATCTACATATGCGGGTTTCAGAATGTGGAATGGAGTCCTCCCAAGGTGGGCTCAAAGCATCCACCTTCGTTTTGGTGAGGGGTCACGATTCAGGGACCAAGATGTGAAGTTTTCTGTTCTCAAAGTTTTGTGCCGAGGGTTCTCTTCAGGATCGTCACTGAGCCCCGGACAGCTTCCAACTGTAGTTCGTTTGTAATAATATTCCCAGGGATGGTTTTTATCTCACCTGCAAAGTAGTTCCGGGGAGCTTATGTGATGGTGTGTCGTCCGTCCGTCCGTCCGTCCGTCCACAAATACTTGCAACTTATTCTCAGAAACTACACAGAAGATTTCAATGAAATTTGACCACAACCTTCATTGCCCGTGATGGCATTAAAAAAACAACGTGGTTTGAAGGGGTCGACAGAGGGAGTTTACGGTGGAGAGGGTGGGGGGCAGATGGTTTATCCCCAAAGAGGTATTTGCTTTCTTCTCAAATGATACACACAATTCCAATGAAACTTCACGACAACCTTCATCACCCATGTTGTACCAAAGTTTGTTCATGACATTCATAAAATCTGGCTCTAAGGGTATTTAAGGGGTGTTGTCCCCCAAAATATATATTTGCTTTCTTCTCCAAAACTACATACACAATTCCGATGAAACTTGATCACCATATTCACCACCTGTGATGTACTAAAGTTTTATCACGACATTAAAAAAAATTGGGGTCTTGTAGGGTCCATGGAGAGAGGAGGGTTGCCCCCCAAAATATGCATTTTGTTTCATCTCATAAACCACACATGCAATTCCGATGAAACTTGACCACCATCTTCACACCTCGTGATATACCAAAGTTTGTTCACGACATTAAAAAGATTGGGGTCTAAGGGGTTCTCAGGGGGAGTCCCCCCCTCCCTTCCAAAAAAATTATGTATTTGTTTTCTTTTATGAAACCACACACACAATTTCGATGAAACTTGCCCACAACCTTTATCACCTGTGTGATGTACCAGGGTTTGTGTTCATGACATTAAAAAAAATCTATAGGTATTTACTTTCTTCTCCATTATATATTTTGTGGGTCATCCATGCCGACCAGTAGTTGCCTGGTTATCTTATCCAGCCACTACCAGGTGAGTACCCAGGGGTATTGCTCCTGTATTTAATATCTCTGTGAGGTTCTTTGTCATCATTGCTGTAGGTCCAGCTATCACTGGTGCAACTTTGACATTCTTCTGCTTCCAGGATCTTCTCACTTCATTTTTGAGGTCTTGGTATTTGGTCATTTTCTTGATTTCTGCATCGTTTAGTCCAAAATCACTGGTATTAACACCTCAATCAGCAATGCCTTCTTCTCCGTTTTTTTGTACCTAAGTATGATATCTGGTCGCAGCCCTTTGTTTTCAATGTTCACACTCGATGGAATCATTAGTTGTACGTGCCCAGTAGGTACTTCGATGTTTTCAGTGATTACTTTTGGTTTATGTTCCCACAAATTTTCTGGAACTGGGACATCAAAGTTTTTGCAGATGTGCTAGTGGATTACATTATAAAACTGTTGTGTCATTGTGTTCAGCTGTTCTGACATGAATTTGTTTTTGTGTGTGTGTTTGGTCATTAAGCATAACATATCATTTTCTTTACCTAACCCCACCTCCACCCCTCACCTTTCTCTCTTCTTTTTTTTCATACTCTCTCTCTCTCTCTCTCTCTCTCTCTCTCTCTCTCTCTCTCTCTCTCTCTCTCTCTCTCTCTCTCTCTCTCTCTCTCTCTCTCTCTCACCCCCCCCGTCCCCTCCTCGCATCCCTCCCTCCCACGGTATGGCAATGTTTGGTGAGGCATAGCTCTCCCCACCTCCCCCCCCCTTTCCTCGCTTTTCCTCCCTTCCTAGCTTCTCCTCCCTCTTCTCTCTCCCTCCCCTCCCTCTTCTCTCAACCCTTAATACCCCCCCCCCCTTCAGCTAAGCGACGGGTTGTATTTGCCAGTAAAACAATATATCGAGTCTTCACAAACTACTCCAAAGGAATAAAGCTGAGAAAATAATACAGCTAAAATGTGACTAAGTTAGATTAACAGAGAAAATCAGATTATTCTCTGTTATGGAAGTATTCAAACACTTGGCCTTATTAACCCTAAATCACTTCAGGAGCAAATTACTTGTTTGAAAGGTTTAAAAAACAAGAGTAATAAGTTTCACCTGCATGTAATCAGTGGTTTAACATAAAAATTAAGCTTCTCCACTTATCGAAGGAGTTGTGAGGTGCAACTCACTTGGTCAACCAACAAGGCAATCATGAAGACCAAGGAGCTTTCCAAAGACGTCAGACATAAAGTGGTGGAGAAGCACCGTTCAGGAGAGGGTTGTAAGAAGATTTCAGTCTCTCATTATCCCTTTGAGTACGGTGAAATCCATCATTAAAAAGTGGAAGAACGTACCATACCACCCAGACTCTACACAGATCAGGTCACCCATCCAAACTCAGCAGCCGGACAAGGAGGAAACTGGTTCGCGATGTCATTGTAAATCCAACAATGACTTTGAAAGATCTGCAAGGCTCTATGTGTGAGATGGGATCAGTGTTCATTGATCAACAATATCCCGTTCCCTTCACAAAGCTGGCCTCTATGGACAGGTGGAAAAAAAGAAGCCATTCCTGAAAAAGACACATCGAGAAGCTCGTATGGAGTTTGTGAAAATTGTCTTAATGATACTGCAGACATGTGCAGAAACGTTTTGTAGTCAGACAAGACAAAAATTGAACATTTCAGTCTTTATTCAAAGTGTTACGTCTGGTGCAAGCCCAACACTGCACATCACCCAGTCAACAACATCCTTACTGTCAAGCATGGTGGTGGCAGCATCATGTCATGGGGCTGCTTTTCGTCAGCAGGGATGGGCAAGCTTGTCAGGATGGAAGGGACAATGGACGGTGTAAAGTGGAGGAGAATCTTTGATGAAAACCTGCTGGAGTCAGCCATGAATCTGAAACTGGGTAAGAGATTCACATTTCAGCAGGACAATGACCTGAAGAACAAAGCTAAAGCCACACTGGAGTGGCTGAATAAGAAGAAAATAAATGTTATTGAGCAGACCCATTGAAAGTCCTGACTTGAATCCAATTGAACATTTATGGTGAGACTTTAAGATTGCAGCCTATCAACGATCCCCATCAAACTTGGCAGAACTAGAGGAATTTTCATGTGAAGAATGGGTAACTATTTCACAATCGCACTGTGCAAAGCTGGTAGAGACCTACCCAGAAATACTCATAGCAGTCATTGTTGTAAAAGGTTCTTCCACCAACTACTGACCGAAGAGACTGAATAGTTTTACAACCAGTGAATTTTGATTTGTACACGTTTTTTGCAGGTATTCCTGATATGTTCCCTCCTTCAACTATACCAGTGTTGAGTTTGATCTCTTCAGTTGTGAAAGTAAAATTTCATTTGTAAAAAATAGTTTCTACATTATTCGTAATTAATCTACATGTGGGATTATTGGTCGGGGGGGGGGGGGGGGGTGAATACTTTTGCAGGCGACTGTATACTGATGAAATAATGCACTTCACTTTCATCTACAGCACAATGATGTTACACTAATCCAGAGCAGCAGTGGGTAAATACCATGTTTTATCTGTGACAATCTGGAGAGAGATTCTGTCTGTGTATGAATTTTACTTGTGTTTAAAAAGTTTGAATAAATACCGCTTGGATCACAATGAATTACAATTAATTTGTTCGTAATTAGATCAATGCAAATAGTTTCCATTTTTCAGCATGAGAGATGATTTCCTATTGTCGATGTGCATATTTCCAGGACCATCTCCATGGTTGTGCTCGAAAGTCTAATTATATCACTTGATTTTCATCTAATTACCATTCATTTGTTTTTAACTCGTTCTGATCGAGTACTTTCCATTTTTGAATGTGAGGGATGCTTTCCTATTGACATTGGGCATATCCACAAACCAACTGCATGCTTCTACTCAAATGTCTAATCAAGCCCCTAATTAATGACTAATTTGCATTGTTATTAAGTACCTGAGTACAACATAAATAGAATTCTTATGTCATGGATTCTTAATCTACATGTCATTGGTTTCAGTTTGATGCCGGTATCATGCATGTGCTTGAAAGTCTAATTGAAAATGACTTAATGGTGCTAGAGTCCACGGATGTACATGGCACAATGCAACAATCGCGTTCTTTACGTCATTCAAGCACTCTCACCAACAAACACCTTGAAACTTTTATGCTCAATATTCTAATCAAACTGCCTCGGGGTCCCTGATTATTGGATATATTGAGTGGTGGACATGGGATTGGGTTACGCAAACAAGGTAAATTTACCTAAGAGAAACAGAGACCCAAGTAGTGGTGATGGACAAAAATCTGACTCACCGAAAGGAGTTAGAGGGCCATTTCCTGAGGATTGTGATGAATGCATACAAAAAGTCCAGAAACAAAAACTGTTTTTTATAATGTTAAGGATGACTCCAGCCCAGTGGAGAATATGATGGCAGTGTTGGTGCAGACGTAAGGGTGAGGACCAATCTGAGACCAACTCTCCACCATCAAACTAGGTTGAGCCACCTCTGCGGGCCAGGCTCCCTTGGTGGAAGACACTGGCAGAGCTCGTTCTTCGTTAACGGTGGTGGAGTGTAATCTTGGTGGCCTTAGGAATTTTAGAGTAGCCTCAAAGGTGAATGATGTGGCCTGTGAGGTCATACAATTACATGCCGCATGATCTTGAATAAAAGTGTAGATGGATGGAAAGGGATCACTGCACTGAGAGAACTTGGTTTGATTATATGCAATGGGGTGATTGCACTGACCTTAGACCATGGAACTGTGAGTTTGAAAATAAGCACTATAATGAGTATAAAATTGAAGTACAGGTGTCGGAGTTATGCAATCCATGTTAGGTGTTAATTCCATCTCCACAAATTATTGTCTTAGTGAGGCAACTTAGCTAAATATAGCATAACAATTGTGCATTTTGTGAGGAAAGCACCAAATTTGGCACACTAGTAGCCTATCATATTATGAACAGATTTGGATATTGGGCCATCTCAAAATTTTTGATGGCAGTGGAAAATGGCTGCCACAGCCATCAGCGGTTGAATTTGAGATGGCCCAATATCCAAATCTGTTCATAATATGATAGGCTACTAGTGTGCCAAATTTGGTGCTTTCCTCATAAAATGCACAATTGTTATGCTAAGTTGCCCCACTATCTTGGGCATCTGTGGATTGGCTCTGAGAAGTCGCGTTTGCTCAGCCTGGGAGGTGATGAGGTGAAACGATATATGTATATGTTGTACTAGTATTACTTCTTCTTTTGACTGCACCAATTATTTCCACCTTATTGTGGTGTTAGCCAGAAAAGTTTTTGGCTCAAGTCTCACAAATCACCTGGTCAGGCCTGACGTTCGATTGAAAGTAGCAGGAATTTGTGATGTGTTCAGGGTGGTGGCGATAACTCTCCTCCTCATCGCAAAAGACATCATGGGATTTTAAATGTCTACCAACTAATGTCAGCAAATGGGACACCAAACTTAATGGTTATTCGAGGGATGGCACACTTTGTGATGCAATGCCCGCCTTCGAAGTACCAAACCGACAGTTTATATTCAGGGTCTGGAATCGAACCCAGATTAGACTGCTTAAAGGTGAGTGTGCTACCTCCGCACCATCCTGTTGACCGAGTAAACTATTATATAATATTTATTTTTACAAACTAATTGTGCCAGATGCATTAAGCACCCGGCAAAACTATTTCAGTCATAATCCTGTGTTTACATTGATATTTTTGGTCACTTTCAAGCACTGATGATTAGCATCAGGTTCGAGGATTGGTGCAATACAGTGCAGTATCTCTAAATACAATTATGATATATTTGATGTATTGTTACCATGTCATGGGTGTGTGCCCATTATTGCACCATTATGGTGGAAATTATTTTGCCAAATTGGATTTGCAGTTCCACTGCTGTCAGAATCTCATCAGCATGGGTTGTCCTCACTGTCGTTCGTTCTTGTCGAATCGCGGTATTTAAAAGGCAGGAGCCATTCCACCAAGTGACCAGACAGTTCAGCAAATTTGAGCCCAAGATGAGCCATATCACATTGAATGGATGTCCAGCTCACAGACAGAGAGATGTTTGTTCTCAAATCCCCCAATTTGGTGAAACTTCAATTCATTTTGCATATATATATATATATATATATATATATATATATATATATATATATATATATATATATATATATATATATATCCTTTTCTTCAATGTGAAGTGCTGCTGATGCCCAGCCCATAACCTGAAGGTACTGGGAGACCTGTGTGGGTCTGGGAAGTGTGGGCCACAGCAACGTTTAATTCACTTTGAAGCCAGTTATTTTTGTTTGCTCCAAAACGCTCTTACAACACCACCTGTCGGCCATTGCAGCTAGTGTAAGGTACATGCAGTATTCCAGGTACTTATCTGTGATTATTATTGTCATGTTGATGATGAATACAAATTTAGAGTGACAGAATATATTTGCAGTATTTGTTTTATGAAAAGAATGGACAAAAACAATATTTAATGATCAAACCATCCTTATTATGTGTAGTAGATGTATGCAAAACTACTAAAATGGTTTGTACAAAATTCCAAAATCTTATTTTCCAACTCCACTACCAAAATGATATCTGCAGGTAATGCTACCTCAATTGGGTCTACAAGCTAAACGACAAAAGCAGTGTCTATCGACGAGACTACCTTAATTGTAAATGCAGGCTACACTACCGTAATGCTCTACAGATTACACTATCTAAATGGGATCCACAAGTGAAACTACAAAACCAGTGTCTTCAGACTACACTTCCTAAATATCCTGGCTGCACAACCAAAATGGTATATACAGATATAACTGATACTGGTGTTGTGCCCAACGGCCGACAAGCCCCAAGGCAACGATTACACTGGGTGGCTTGCCATTGCCTTCCCAGCAGTTAATCAGGGAAGGGATTTGGAACTTGTTCAGGGCACCGACAATCGCTCTCCTTCGCTTCGCTTCGTTCATAAGACACCGTGGGATCTTTAATGTCTCCCAACTAATGCAGGCAGATGGGACGCCCAGTTTCACATCCAATCCAAGTGATGGCACGCATAATGATTCCTCGCCCTGCCTGAGAAACAGCGGATTATAGCTGGACCGAGATTCAAACTCGGACATGAGATAGACAAATTGCACTACCTTAATGGTCTATACAGATTACACGAGCAAAATGGGATCTGCAAGCTCAACTACCTAGACTAGATCGTTCATAGAACACCTTACCCCATGCAGTCTTCAGAAACAAGGACATGGGTGGGGTCGGCGAGTGGAAAATTTAATTGGTTGTGATTTCAGAAGATGCCGTAATATTTTGTTCAAGTACTGCTAAACGGAAGGGTTTTGAAAGTGCCAAAAAGGCGATTTGTGTGATAGTCCAGCAGCCATTTCTCATATGAGGCCAAATAAGGAAATTCGTTCAACACCCCCTACAGAAAAGGTTTGACTTGACAGGGTGGTAGAATACACCCTGTAGAACACCTCCAGGTAGTATGTGGTTTCAAATTGTGGTATCATTAAAATTCTACAGGCCATTATACATACCAAGGGTACTTACCAAGAGGGTCACTGTGGGCTCACAAAATTTAGGGGGAGGGGTAACGTAAACGTGAATATCTTTATCTAGACTCGACCAATTTTCAATATCGAGGTATCATTGGCTTCCTATTATAATTCTCCATCAGAGTATGGACAGTTATTTGAAAATGGCCTTTGCCATGGCATCACCAAAGCTAAAATATCACACTAATTCAAACTTTCTGACATTTTTAAATTGTGTTCTCATATGAAGGTGAACGGTGTTTCTCAATTACTACCGGTATGTATACATTTGGGAAATCAAACGCTTAAGAAAGTATTGTTCTGCAGAAATTCATATACATACAGAGGCACGCATGAAGAAAACTGCAACTGTTATTTTTAGCGTATGTCTTTTACTAGTGTATAGCAACACGGAAGCCACTCATTCATCATAGTGGATGATAATAGTTATCATGGTCGACACTTTGAGCTGTGCATGACAACACAGAAGCACATTAGTGAGGGCGAATCATAATAGTTGTGCATGGTTGCACGGAAGCACATTCGTCAGAGCGGTTTGTAATATTTGTGTCTGGCAACAAGGAATCACATTCGCCATGGAAGCATGAAGATGTCATCTGTTGTAACTTTTAGTCAGCGTCTTCTTCACCACTGGATTCAAAGATTGTTCTTGGATTTTCACAAGTTTCTTCGGCCATACGTGCACATGCTTCTGTGTATGGCATGTGGTTGGTTCTGCATGCGCAGTCGGCTCGGAGACATAGAGACTTCTTGCAGTGACAGACGGTCAGCTCCGGAAGACCCCGTGGTGCTGGATCTTTGGTCATGAGCACAGGCTGCAGGGCCCCATCCTGAATTTTCCAGCCATGTCCAGCTGCTGGTGGAAGGCTCTGTGTAGGCTCCAATGCTCTCTTCCATACATAGGCCTGGTATTTTCCTCGCTTCATATGTTGCTGTAAGCTGTCAAATGTATTGGGGAGATTTTCATTTCTTTGTCCCTTTTGACAGAACTGCCAGTATCTCACATTGTTCACTTTCCTCCCAGCCCCCTTGGTTGTTGAGTACATTCCACATATGAAGGCTTCGCATGCTTCTGAAGTGCTGTTGCTGAGCTCGGGTTCTTCTCCAAGCTGTCGCAGACTGGTCTGATGCTCTTTCCTGTCAAGTAAGACATTGAAACCTTTTTTCTTGCCGAGTCCTGAGAGTGCACTGTTTGAATCGCACCCGGTGAGTGCGTGGAAGCCGAGTAAAGCATTGCACAGCTCAGGTCCTAGTTTGTGTGCCAAGCTGTGGATAGGAATATACCTAGCTTTATCCTTGATTCCAGTCCGAAACCACAGCTCCCGAGACAGGAGTTTTCTGTAGTGTGTGGTGCAGAGGACAGCCACATCTGTGTCAGGTGGTTGAATCACAATCCTGTTGTGATAATGAGGCATGTTTTGCATGTAGCAATATTCGTGTGTCTGCCTCTTCATGATCTGACTTGAGGAGAACCGGTTCTTCGCAGTGCCCTCTGATGACTAGCACAGACTTCTGCAGGTTCTTGAAACCACCACCGATGATTAGGTGTTGACCATCAAGCAGAGTGTCTACCCCCATGTGGCACCATGTGTCTGCCAAGAAGACACACAAGTTGACTTTGTTTTCTACATTTCCAATGTATTTGATCCACTGCTTTGGAATAGGAGTGGCTGGCCCTTGGATTGTCACCTCTAAGGCTGCAGATGTTCCTCGTTTCTCTCGCTCCCCAGCTTTGATTGAGAGGCTAGAGTACCGGTCGAAGACAACATCAACCCGCTGACAACCATTCTGACGTAGAGGGGCAGTAACCAGGCTGTAATACTTGAATGCCATTTCACCGAAGTTTGCAGCACCAGCGGACTTTGTCATCTGTACCAGCACCATTGCATCGACGATGTGGGCCGTAGACATCTGGCTGGTTGTGACTTGTGGCAGTTTTGGATGGACATCTACCTTCTTCTCTAACGCAGCAATGAGTACGCTCTTGTTGGTCTTCCTCAAGCTGCCATCTTAATGGGCCAGGGATAATGGCACTGTTGATAACTCGTAGCTGAGGAGTTCTCTCAGATTGATGTCCCTTGATTTCCTGTGATCAGAAGGTGGCCAAAGAGTTCACAGTCAGCACTAAGAGTGATAACTTTGTCATCAGTTAGCTTGACTGTTTTCTTCTTGCTTAGTGTGGCAAATGTTTTGATCTTCAGGTTTGGCAGGGAATCCCAAAATGTCACTTCATTGGTATTCAGTCTCTGTCCAACAAATGTCATTTGAGCTGTGCCGATCTGGTAGGAGTTAATCATGCGTGTAGCAGCATCCGGGGGCATCATGATACCTGTGGCAATGTTAATCAGTGACGAAATTCCATCTTCAACGTTGTCTCGGGAGAAGGGATCGGTCATAAGCACTGACGTGATGACCGTCAGCAGCTTCTGAACATCACTTTCATCTCTCTCCACCCTCTTTGGTGCTGCTTCTCTGTGGGTACCAACACGATCTGAGTCCTGTATGGCACACATCTCCTTCATTGCGGTTGTGATGGCTGCTCGTTCATGACACGTCAGGAACTATCGTTCTAGAGCTCCTGCTCTCTGACTGATCCCTATGATGCCACCGTTTGTCTTGCTGTCACGGTTGATGGACTGCTCTAGGGCCATGTCAGTCCACACTTGAGCAAAAGGTTGAGGCGATCGACTGATGGCATGATTGCCAGACATGAACTCTTCATTGACGGCAGGATGGGTCTCAGGCAGCTGGTTCATGTCAGCCAGATAAACAAGAAGCCACCTGGCGTAGTTGGGTCGATCCATTGCGAAGAAGTGAGGGGTCATTGCAGCAGTAGCAGAGAGATGCAGAATCCAGTTTCCAGTCCTCTCTGCCTTGATGAACTGGAGGAGCAGCTGTACCATGGATACATAATCACTCCAGTAGGCAAACAGCTGCGACTTGCCCCATGCCTCAGTTTGGAACCTTGTGAACTCTAATTCTAATGTCGTGATAGCATCACACATCCTCAACATGGTGTTCTGGACATCTTTTTCTTCTTCCAGAGCTAGTTGGCATGCTGTCACTTGCTCCATCACAGCATCTTCAGCTACATCACTGCACTCCTGCCTAGAGTGCCACTTCATGAAGGCATGCCACTGCAGACGAAACATGGCTTCCATGACTATCTTATGGGCTCTCACTCCACGATTGTAAGACTTCCCTTTCAGGAGGGTTGAGGTTGTCGACTGCCATACATGCCAGATTCTATCAGAAGATCCTCGATGCCTGACATCTGGTACTTTTTACCCAGCACAGCCAGATAATTCGTTGCAATGTGGAAGCCTCCTATGTGTATCACCATGTCTTCAAACTCTTCTTGTAGGCGCCACTGAATCTCTTTGGCCTTCACATATATAGCAAGGTCAAATGTAATAATGCTGTCATTCTAGGCCAAGGCTTGCCATCATGGACTGCACATTCTTCATAACTGTGTAGACGGTGCTGAACGCTGTAGGGGAACCATTGATCATAGGGCAGAAGCCGATGTTTGTGCGAACGGGAACACAGGAGTGTACCACAGCATTGAAGCCACTCCAGCTGGGTACTTTTTGTTTTTCTGTGGCAAAGAGCTCCACCTCAAACAGCTTCATTGGTGTCATCCTCATCAATGCCCAAGCAAGATCCATCTTACAGGCTGCCGAATGCAAGCTTTCAGAGCATTTGAACCACTCAGCTTGTATCTTCCCGGAGAAACTGGTAACAGCAGGCCGCTTTCTGTATGCACTGTACTCTCTGATGGTTGGCACATCCCACAGGATTCAAGTGTCCATTTCCTTTTTGTCTGGTCTGAATAGACCCTCGGACCAAAGTGGACCAAAGTGCCCTCGTTGATAGAGGACTACTGTAGTGGCATGAGTTGTCCTCTTTCCATCAAGAGTCTCTTCAGTCATGTCATTATTGTCTGCTGCCACCTGGACAAAGACTCCTGGGGAGATGTTTGATGGCAATACCATACCAAAGATGTCGCTCTTGGCTGGGATCTCCTGTGCAAGGCTTGTGTCGGTTGCCTCAACATCATCGTAGGAGTCACAGTGGCCCATTCTGCTCAGCATGGTAATGAGCTGTTTTGACCTCGTCATATGGCGAACTGCAATTCCCAGGGCCACATGCTTGGGCATGTTAGTTCTAGCATGAGTTGCACAGTGTACAACATCCTGAGCAAGCATCAAAACACGTCTTTCATCTTATGAGTTGCTACATTCTGATGCTGAAAACTCTTCATCTTCCTTTTTCTGGTTTGGCAATAACCCAGCGTAGTCGCCAGTAAAGACTGTCTGGTATCACTGATTTGGATTTTGTCAGGGTGAGATCCATGATATTAGGTGGTCGGACTGATATGCCTTGGCATTCATTGATCTCCGACTTGATGAGTTTTGCAGTGCGGAACAGCAGACTCACCCTGTCGCAACCATCCATCGCTGTCGTGGGCTGTTTTCTTGGTACGCCCGTGGCTGTTGCGGTGTTACACTGATAGGCAGAGTTGATGACATCTTGAAGGGATATGGAGCTTGAGTACAAAAGCTCGGACTTACTAAGATCATTTGGCTTATGGAAGACAATGTCATCTCCAAAGTGTTTCTTTAGTCGAAGTTTGAGTCGCTGGGTAATGTAGCTGTCGACTGCCACTCCCTGTCCGCGCAGAAAATGATTGTATCTGTCCAGAAGAATTGTCATATCAAAGGCCTTCCCACCATTCAGGTCAGCAGAGATATCTTCAGCCAATTGCTTGAATGCCATATCGTAACAAGTTTCTTGTCTCCCTTCATGGAAGCCAGAATACTGAAGATTAGCTTTGCTGATGTATGAGGCATGGCAAGCTCTGTGGTATCTAGCTCCTGCTGCCACTAGATCGTTACTGACAGCACCAGTAGTCCGTAACATGTCCTCATCGCCCTTTGCGGTCGCTGCTTGCACAATAGTTTCACAGGCTTGGAAAGTTCTGACCATGGTCATCTCCTTTACCCTTCTGTGTGTTTTCTTCTTGCAGAAGAGGCACATAGTCCAGTCAGTGGACGTTGACTGGGACCTGGATACCCTGGAGGTCTCCGTCAAACTTGTTTCAGATTGTGTGCCAATCTTAGATTCTTCTCCTGGTGTCGGTGAGAATGCAGATCTTCTCCTCTGCATGTAACGCAAGTTTTCTTTGCTTGTCCATTTTTCGTAGCAATTTGAGTGCCATTTAACATCTGCGGTTGCCAAACTGTCAAAATCAGATTTTAAACGTTCGTATACTTTATCTCGTCGGAGCTCCAGTGCTGCAACAAGTGTCTGTATGGAGGTATCTCGGGCTTTCCTCAGTGTCTCGTTTGAGTCCATCTGACAAATTATGCACTTGTGAAAGTTAGTCAACTTCTGTCTCTTTACAGGTAAAAGTTGCACTACTGCCTGACTCTCTGAACTGGCCATTGCTTCAGTTGGCTAGTAGGATTCTTTCAGATGTTCAATCTGGAATGACACAGAAAAGCAACTATGTTAACCCACAGCCTCTTTTACCATCATTATTAACATGACATTTTAAAACTTTATTTTTGTCATTATCTAGTCCATAAGAATTTCATAAAAAATAGACTAATACAGCATTTTTTAGTCCAACAGCATGAACCTGTGAAAAATTCAATTGTTCAACACCCACTACTAGTGCATTTGCCAGAGAAGTAACCTTGTTGTCCTCAAAAGTGTACGGTTTTATGGTGGTTTATTGTTCACAGGCATGCATAGACAAAATTAAGCTTGGTTGCCCGGATGGCAACCATGGGGAAATCTGTTATTTTTGCGCAAATACAAGATGGCCGTCATCGACCCGGCTAAAAATATAACTTTTTAGGTAATGAACTTAAAATTACGCATGAGATCTTTTCCATGTAATTTTGGCACGAGGAATCGATATTTAACATTATTTTTGTGATGAGAAGTAAATTCGAGGTCAATGTTCGAGTTCCTGGCAATTGTTTGCCGTGTGAGATACATTTTGAATGACAACAAGGTCACTATTCTGACAACTGGACGCTCACATACGACATTAATGCGAGTTACTAATTCATTGTTTTGTTTTTACAGATATGGCTGATTCAAGGTGCATTCTTCCCGTGTGTCATGGTGGAGGGGAATTGAAGATATTCGCTGATCAAGGGATCAAGACATTGATCTCCTGTGCCAAAGCCTGTGGAGATGAAGAGCTACGTGCAAAACTACAGGACATTGTTGATGGTGGTGGTGATGCTGTTCGCGTAAAATGTCACAAAGGATGCTACTGTACTTGCACATCAAAACAAAAAATTGAGAGACTTCGTAAATCACAGAAAAGAAAAGCTGAAGATGATTGCGTTACAGTGACAACAAGATCTCGCACACAGACAACAGGCAGTGATGCGTTTGTTTACAAACGTTACTGCATTTTTTGTGGCAAAGAATGTTTACCTATTGATGACAAACATCCAGAAAGATGGGATCGTGTTCGTCAGTGCATGACTAAAGAACGTTTTGACAAGGAAGGTAATCCCATCCCAACTATGAAAGATGTCATCATTAATGCTGCTGAGCAACGTAATGATGAAGTAGCCAGAACGGTCAAGTTACATATTGGATATTTGGTTGATCTCCCTGCGGCTGAGTGCAAATACCATGTACGCTGTTATAACCGTTTCATGACAGTCCCGAAATATGCTGATTTGCCAACTGGTGTTGCAGAAGAAAGTGCCCTAAAGAACGTCATAGAGCGGATGAACTGTGACAGGTCAAAGATGTGGAATAGCGTTGAACTGCATTCCCTGTACTGTGATCTTGGTGGCAAACTCACTCGACGTGATATGTTTAGCAAAATAACAGACTGCATGAGTAAGGACGTTATGTTAGTTCGGGTAGATGGATGTGCTACCATTGTTGGTTTCTGTGAGTCCATTGCTAACCATCTGAAAATGGAAGCAGGGCGGACATTTTTCTGTGCCCTGAATGGTCAGCCAGAAGGTACCACGATGAGTGAGATGAGGTACTATATGTACACAAGGAAGTCTGGCAAGCCCCTCAAGCTCATGACATTACCTCCAACTGAGATCAATCTCTTCCTACATATTTTGCGTGCACATCTGCAGACAGTACTTGCAAAATCAGCTGATCAGCAGGCCCCACTTGAACTTGACATTACAAAATATGGATGGGACATCAGAGATGGAATCCCAGTGCCAGCAACTTCTGCTACTTCCCCAGCCCCTTTGGACTTCATGGATGTTGTGCGGTGTGGATGCAAAGCAGAGGGGAAGGCCGGCAGTACTGCAAGTTGCAGTTGTCACCATGCAAAGATCTCCTGCACGCCATACTGCACTTGTGGTTGCAGTGACAAGTGCTTCAATCCACACAAGACTGTGGAGGACAGTGAAAGTGAAGTGGAAGAAGGGAGTGTCGAAGCAGAACTGGAAAGAGACGAGGATACGGAAGGGGACGAGTACAACGAATGGGAATGAACAATACGTAAGTTGTCTACTAGGCTCTATGTCCTCTGTTCCTAAGATGTCCAATATGATGACATGACAATGTGTATGCTTTCTGATTATCAACATACTGTTGTGAACCATTCATGACTTCACTTTTGCATTGGTGTTGCATAATTTTCTGCAGAAAATAGTCAAAGACATTTCATGTGAACCTCTATTTATTCCTGAACGTAAAAAATAACCTCAAAATTGAATTCCTCATGTCAAAATCGTATGGAAAAGAGGTATTACACAGGATTATATGTTGACCGATTAAAAACTTAGCCCCATCGTCTGACCTGTAGCGGCCATCTTGAATTTATGCAAATTACAGGAGTTCCCCAAGGTAGCCACCCCGGCAACCAACCTGAATTTTATTAATGGACCCATGTTAGTCCAAAACAATTATAAAACCATACACTTTCCACATCAACAAGGTTGACAATGGAACACATAATAACGGCAAATGGACTATACAGAAAAGTTTGACTGGACAACTTTGTATGCTCCATAAGATGCCTAAATATATATGAAAAAAAAAGCTCATAATATTTGATTTGTTTGTGATTTTTACCTCTTGTGGTTGGACAGTTGAATGAATATCGACATTTCTGTACATATTCTGAAAGAGAATTATAATAGGAAGCCAATGATACCTCAATATTGAAAATTGGTTGAGTGTCGACAAAGATATTCACGTTCACGTTACCCCTCCCCTAAATTTTGCTAACCCACAGTGACCCTCTTGGTAAGTACCCTTGGTATGTGTAATGGCCTGTAGAATTTTAATGATACCACAATTTGAAACCACATACTACCTGGAGGTGTTCTATAGGGTCTATTCTACCACTCTGTCAAGTCAAACCTTTTCTGTAGGGGGTGTTGAACGAATTTTCTTTTTTCAGGTCCTTGCTCCTGAACGAATACAGTGTTCACGTCTATACCATCATTCACTTGAAATAAAAAAAGGATTTTAAAGGTTGTAGAAATTTTTTTTGGAAGTTTACTGCCATTGATGCAGCATCTTTTATACCACCTTATTTAATGTGGTTCTTTAGTCCACAGGCTCCCAAACTTTTTTCCCCAAAACCCAAAGTTTGAAATCGCATTCACCTTGCGACCCAAATGATACCGGTATCTACGTGGTACATTCCACCAGAATATGAATGGTCGAAACATTCTACCAAATAGTTCATTCCATTGTTGGTGTAATGAAATAGAGATTTTACAGCATGTCCTGCCAATACTTGGAGAAAAAGCAATGCTTCTTTAAAGTACAACAAAACAAGTTACAAAACTCAGAAACAACTTGATTTGATCTTCATTGAACTTTTCACTTTTCATATTTATATGAAAATAAAATCTTCACGAATTATGTGTTTGTATGCAAGTGCTCATGGACGAGCAAGGTGTAAGAGGGTGGACAGAGGTTATATTTTAACCTCTGGCTGTTTGTCTGTCTGTGAGCAGGATATCTCAAAAAGTTGTGCACAGATTCTGATGAAATTTGGTGGACAGGTTTGGTGTGTGACAAGGACGAATTGATTAGATTTTGTTGACGATTCGGATTCTCAATCATTTTTAAAGTGATTCTTCACCATTGAGTGATGGGCTAAAAAAAACGATAAATCGCACGATGTCTTAAAAAGTTCTGGACGGATTTGGAAGAAACTTGGTGGATGAGTTGGGTAAATGACAAGAACAAGCTTATTCGATTTTGCTTCAGGTACCGATGCAGATCTGACCTATCATTTGGCTACAAAGCGTAAACTGTTCAGGTGCTGTTCCATTTACCCTCGCCGAAGGAGAGGGTATTGCATGTGGGTCCATTTGTTTGTTTGTTTGCGCAGTACTTTCGTGGTTTTCTCCGTAACCGTTTGTCAGATTGAAACAAAATTTTTACCATCGGTGCGACTTCTCATGTGGAATGTTTTTTTTAACAATTATGATGTCATTGGTTACGTGGTGTGGCAGCCATATTGGAAAAATGAAAAATTTTGGACCTCTGTATCTCTGAAACCGCACCAAGGACAAAATTGAAACTTGGCACAAAGCGAGTAGTGCTCGTGGGGAATGTTTTTTTTATGACATTATAGGTGCCTTCGTTATGACGTCATAATTGTATATGTAGAATGCTACATCCGATCAGTATGAAAATTTGAGGGTCATCAATGAATAAAATGGTATACAAATTTTTTGATGACGTCATCAGTCATGTGATTTGGCAGCCATCTTGTTTTTTTTAAACCTTCAAAAATCTTCTTCTCTGAAATGGCCGAACAGATAGAGGTGAAACTTTACACATATGACCGCCTCTCCATGAGGAACAAAAGGTTCACACATATGACATCATAGGTCACATGGTTTGGCAGTCATATTGGATTTACCATAAAACATAAAATCCTCTTCTCCAGAACAGCTGGACAGATTGAGGGGAAACTTCACACAAATGTTCCCCAATCATGTGTGTACAATGTTGTTAAGGAATAATTGATGTCACATGGTTTGGCAGCCACATTGGATTTAAGAAGATATTAAGTAATGTTTTCTCTGGAACCACTTAATCAATCAACATGAAACTTCACAATTGTGATCCAGTAGTGAAGGGGAATACATCTATCTATAATTCCACCAATCTGTGTGTGTGTGTGTGTGTGTGTGTGTGTGTGTGTGTGTGTGTGTGTGTGTGTCTGCGACCGCCGTTTATCGACAACCACTGGTCCGATCTAATTAAAACTTGCCAGGAATATTGCTGTGGACCCGTGGATGTACCTTTTCAAGGTTTGATATTAATCGGACAAGCGATTCCCAATTTATGGCCATTTATTTATCAACCAATGACAGGACACAGTGCTATGACGTCACAATGAATTTTTTTTGTTGGCAAGTATGGGCATGCACGTACGGGCACGCACCTACGGGCCCACACGTACGGGCACGCGAGAGCGAAGGAACGGCCTGTGTGGTTGTTGTTTCTGTGGGTTGAAAGTTGTTTTTTTTTCCCCATGCACGTACGGGCACGCACCTACGAGCCCACACCTATGGGCTCGCACCTACGGGCACGCGAGAGCGAAGGAACGGCCTGTGTGGTTGTTGTTTCTGTGGTTTGAAAGTTTTTTTCCCCCACGCACGTACTGGCACGCACCTATGGGCCCGCATGTACGGGCCCGCATGTATTGGCACGCATGTATGGGCCCGCACTAGTCTATCTATAATTCCAGCAATGTGTGTGTGTGTGTGTGTGTGTGTGTGTGTGTGTGTGTGTGTGTGTGTGTGTGTGTGTGTGTGTGTGTGTGTGTGTGTGTGTGTGTGTGTCTGTTTGTCTGTCTGTCTGTCTGTATATGTGTGTGTGTGTGTCTGCGACGGCTGTTTCTCGACAACCACTGGTCTGATCTAATTGAAACTTGCCAGGTATATTGCTGGGACCCTGAGTATGTGCCTTTTCAAGGTTTGATATTAATCGGACAAGTGGTTCCCAAGTTATGGCTATTTATTTGTCAACCAATGACAGGACACGGTGCTATGACATCACTATTGGCATTACAATTCTTCTTCTTTTATTTTTTTAATTAATTTATTTTTTGCACGATTGACGTCACAATTCTTCTTCTTCTTCTTCTTCGTTTGATATGACGTCACAATTGATGCTGGGGACCTGAGTATGTGCCTTTTCAAGGTTTGATATCGTTCTTCGTCCGTTTCAGCTGTTTCCCAAGTGTTTCCCAAGTTATGGCCATTTATTTATCAACCAATGACAGGACACGGTGCTTTGACATGACAATTATGAATTAATTTTTTTTTTTTTGCACGTACGGGCATGCACTAGTGTTTTAAATTCCAACTTGATCGGACACACAGTCTGGCAGTCAGAATTATTTAATTTTTTGATGTGGGTTTTTTTTTTTTTTTGAATAAGGCTCACTTGGCTGTATTTGGATGGGTTTGAGGGGAGATGAGTAGCAACTGAATTGTGAATTCCACACAGGCTTCTCTTGATAACTTCATCTTTGCTTTTTGCTTGTTTAGGTTCCTTCTGATTACTTCAATGCATGACTGTTCCTATTTGGTCTTCCATTTGATTTGAATTTATTTGAATCCCATTCTGAATGCAATTTAATAATAATAATAAAAAAACATCATGGGTCAGAGTCAGGTTTCCGATCAAAGCGGGACGTCGTGGTACCTGGTCAACACTGCCAGCAGTTATAAGTGGCAGGTATAATTATGTCTCTAATTAATTACATAATACACCAGTACACAAACGCCACACAAAATACATTACACAAAGCAAGTCCTAGTGAGGGTCTGCAATTTCTGATTGCTCTTTTTCTTGTTGTGATTTGTGAAGGTGACTTTAAAATTGTTAAGATTTGTGTGGTCTCCAGCAAAGGGACAATGTTTATATACATGATATTGAGACAGGAAGGAAACATCTGGAGTTATAGATTAATAAGCTTTGATGTGGCATCTGTTGATAAAAGGAAAAGGCGAAATAAACAATTAGGGTTATGGGGCATCCACATCCATGTGCACAGGAGAGTGAAGGAAGAGAAGAGAAGCCAATCATGGACAAGTAGGCATTGTTGCCACTACAAAAATTACTGGAAAGTTCATTAAAGTTATACATTTGCTGCTTCATCTTGACATTTCAAGTAACATTTCAAGCTCATGTTCAATACCACTCTACCTTTCACAGCTTCAAGTTGGCAGTGCACCATCATCTCAGGTCATTCGCCAGCCTGACCTGTGATCTTTTCTATCCTCATTCATGCTTCCTTGCCTCTCCCCATCTATTTTCAGGTTTCCTTGTTTCCTTCTCTTCCTCTCCCTCCTCCTCATGCTCGTTCATGTCTTCGTTGTCGACACAGTACATTGCCTTGTACACCTTGTCCATCCATGAACACTTGCATACAAACTAATACTTCGTGGAGATTTTATTTTCATATAAAGCTGTCATGTGAAAAGTTCAATCAATATCAAGTCAAGTTATTTCTCAATTTTGGAATGTCTTTTGTTGTACTTGACAGAAGCATTGCTTTTGCAATAAGCATTGGACGGACATAAAATCGCTCTTTCATTGCACCAACAATGGAATGAACTGTTTGGTGGAATGTTTCGACCATTCATATTTTGAAGACATGTTCTGTTCATCTTATGATTCGCTACAAAGTGAGAAGGGATGAGTGAGTTTCATGCACAATCGGAAAATGTGAGTGAACTCGATGAATAATCAACCTGCAGGTTTTGATTGGTGAACCAATTCAGATCCAACATGCAAATTCCCTTCAAATGAGCAGATTACCAGCCTCAGGGTGGGTAGACATTGTGCATTACTTGCTGAAAAAAAGTCGTCTGTGTATTGCAAGAAGACTATAGATGTTTGTGAGGTGTACGTCTAAAGGGGTCTAATGGGTCTACAGGGTCTAAGGTGTCCAAAGGTCTAAAGAGGTGGAAAGATCAAAAATGCTAAAAGGTATTTTCCAATAGTAGTTACAAGTCGAAAGAGTCCAAAAGGTCGAAGACTCAGAGTCAAAATGTCTGAAGAGAGTCTAATGGGTCTGAAGGTTTCAGGGTCAACTGGTTTAAGTGGTCTAAAGGGTGTAAAAGTCTTCAGGAGTCAAAGGGGTCAAAAAGGTCGAAAACATCTAAAATGGTCTAAAAGGTCAAAGGAGGTACGTTCTCACAATAATTACAGGTCTAAAGGGTAAAAGGAGAGTAGCGGGAAACTGAGAGTTGTGGGACATATCCCCCTCCCTATTTTACATACAAGTGATGAGCTGAAATACCTGGCATTGCCCAGGGAAATTCAATGCAATGTATATTGAAATATCTCCTGGATGACAAATTGGTGAATGTTGGCCTTATGGTTTTGTATGAATTACCAATCTTGGGTATTGCAAAATGGACTTGGACTTTTATTGAAATGATTCACCTTCTGAGGATGCCCAACATGCTACCCAGGAGGATGCTTGTCTTGCAGGTTTGCTCCTCAACCCAGGCCCATATCTGCTCTGTAGTCTCAGCTGACCTGGAGGCTGTTTGTCTTGCACATTGATTCACAAACCCAGCCTGCATCTAATCTGTAGCCTAGCTGACCTGGAGGCTGCGTGCTTTGCATGTTGATCGTCCAGCCAAGCCTATGTCTGTTCTTGAGTTTCAAAAGACTTGTAGACTGCCATTTTCTTTGCATCTGGTTTTTCTGCCCATCGGGGGTCTTTTTGATGGCATGTGGCAGTATGGTATTTATAGTGCAAGTAAAGTAGGTCGAGATATTTCTGAACAGAAGTGGTCCCTTGGGAGTTCCAGAAGTACTTTGGCGGGCATCTTACTGTGCCGATCTTCGTGAAGCAGTCGATTAAAGTTTTAAAAAGCAACAGATGGAGAGTACAGAGACGGGGAGGATTAGTAGTAGGGGAGAAAAGTACCAAGGGAATACACAGTTTCAATTATTTGCTTGCATACATAATATGACCTCAACATATGATCTTCACAATGGGCCTTCATCTTACTCGATTGCAGCAGTGTAAACTGTAAACACTGTAATAGTTAAAATTCTGTTGACAACAAATCACTACAACCTCATCCTACGATCTTCACAATGCATATTACTTGATTGCTTCTGTGTAGGGGGGGGGGGGCCCAGGCAGTGTATTTGCAGAAGACCCAATTGAGGCGTGAAGGCCAATTATCTGTTTTTTCTATTTTTCTTTCAGTTTTTGTTTTTTATCCAAATATCGCCCTCGACCTTCTTCTGGATGAAAGAGGAGGCCATGCAAAGTTTGGTTTCACTGTTTCTTGCAGGTTGCAAATACATTAACAAACAAGCACACAAACAAACTTTCTTCCTTATATATTACATTAGGGGAAATGGGGAAAAGTTTCTGACCACCTTCCAGTTCTCCCCACTCCCAATTTTGCATGTAAGCAAATGGAGGAAAAAAGGAAAAGACCATTTGACCATCCTCTCAAAATATCACCCTCATTCCTCTCAATCTTACCATCTTCACAGCGCGGCATTGAAAACATTTCTGACCATCCACCCCCTATTTCTCCCCATATTGATATCTTGACATCTGAAGCTGATGCAAAAAAACTTTCTGACCATTTCTCCCCATATTCGTATCTTGACATTTTAACATCTTATTATCTTGACATATCTTACCATCTCTATATTAAATAAATAATTAATTACAAAGACGAATGGTCTCTCTGGTCATTGAACTCAAAAAGAGAGCTGATAAATATTTGATTGTTTTGTAGTTCATCAAAGTGTTTTGTTCTCTCGTGGCTTTCATCACCATCAAGAATGTTAACAAATAGTATGTTGGAGTTTGGTTCTTGCTTTAAATATATTTGATGATCAGAGATGAAAGATAAAAAAATCTCTCTAAATGCTCAGGTCTGAGCCACATTTTCAACATTCCTCCCACCCTTTTTCCTTTTCCTGAACTGACAATACCTTCCTTCTCACCCATTTCCTTTTAATTGGTTGATTTCCTCTTTCAGGGTATGCAGCATCTTTTGAAACATACACTCAGTTGTGTTGTTTGCCATCGCATCTTTTGCACAGCTTCGTTTGCTAACCCCAAAGCAACTGATACTATGGAACCATGGATGACCATGAAAGGTGGGTATCTATCGACTTCTAAGTGCGATGTATAAATTACTTTAGTTTAGGTGTGTGTATACGAGTATATATATATATATATATATATATATATATATATATATATATATATATATATATATATATATATATATGACATTTGCCTTCCTGTAATCACAGGTCAAACTCTGTCAGTGAGTTGGTAGATGAGGTTCAGCATGAATTTGAAGGAATACAGCAGAAGTTCCCAACCGTTATCGGCTCATTACCCATTTTAGACATCGACATTCACCTATTACCCCCCTTGACCCTCCCAAGAGAAGGATTTTTTTTCCAAATCATTGCATATTTATTGCAGATTATTACTTATTTATATTATATCCATATTCATTACAGAGTATAAAATCCCCAGCCAAATAAATCCGACAATGTGTTCGAAAAGTTCAATGAGAAGGTTGATGCTGAACAGATGATACCAATTTCTGAATTCTGGCCTCAGTCATACTGAGTGCACATCACAGTTCGTCTTCAATGTCCAGTCAATTTCTTTACTTCGTTTTCATATGCAACAGCGCTGAAAATGAGCTCTCACACCTGTATGTGAATCCAAATGGTAATAAATTATGAATGGCGATGTCAAAAAGTCTGGGGCACGATTCAATCATAGCTACCCAAAACACTGGCAGTGATTCTGTCTGGAATTTGAGCTTCGTGCCCGAATCTTCTTTCAGAGTTACAAGTTCAGTCTGTGTCTGGTCGTCGTCATCGGGTATCGCCGTTACTGGCAATCAGAAAGGATCACGCACGATGCTTGCCATGTCTGTATCCGTATCCGGGAAGTATCTTTCAAATGCAGTTTGTAGGGCTGCCAGATGCTGAGAAATCAAGTGTCTCATCTTTTCAGTAAACGTTTCATTCACACCGGTCATATGCTCTCGCATTGCTGTATTTCCCGCCTTAATTTTACAACATCAGTTCTTCAGATTCACAGCAAACAACCGGAGCTTATCAGTGAAGTCGATCACCAGCTTATCCTTACCTTGTTGTGTGGTGTTCAGTTCGTTCAACTGCCCAAACGTATCAACGAGGTAGGCGAGTTTCACATTCCATTATAACTGATTCCATTCAAACAGCAAATCCTTCTTCCCTTGAATATCAAGGAATAGCTGGATCTCATCTCTGAGCTCAAAGACTCGGTGAACAACATTACCTCTGGACAGCCAGCGAACGTATGTGTACAACGGTAGACTTTCGTGTTCCGAGTCCATATCTTGGCACAGTTTCTTGAACAGCCAAATGGTCAAAGCACTTGCTTTGACATAGTTGACCATTTTGATGATGGTATTCATCGTCTCAAGCAGTGTCTGGGGAAGAGTTTTTGAAGCGAAAGCATTGGTGAATCGTACAATGTACAAACATTGCATTGGGAGCTTTTCCCTTTACTAAGGTGTGAAATCCTGACTTTGAGCCTGGCATGGCAGGTGCACCATCTATACACATGCCACATAATCCCACCCAGCAAAATCATTCCTCTTCAAAAAAGCACGACACTTTTTCCATGACATCTTCACCTTTTGTTGTCTCTTCCACTTTATGACAGAAAAGAAACTCTTCTTTCAAATCTTGACCCTTAACATGGCAAACAAAAACTATGAGTTGAGAACAGGACGAAACGTCAATCGACTCGTCAAGCTGGATCCTGGAAACGTTGGGATTATTTATCTCCTCTACTACTTGATCTTTTATGTCATTTGACATATCACATATCCTATGGTTCATTGTTGTTAAGGCCTAAGTCACATTTGCTCTATGGCGAGGATACGGCGGCCGTACTCCCTCTGAATTGACAGAAATGTGCGGCGGCCGCAGAGTTTCTGCGGTGGCTTCAGGTTGGCCCTACGCTGTTTGGCTATCTTTTACAAGCCGTAGGGGGGTCGCCGTGGAATTATAACGCGGAATTATAACTTTTTTTTCATTTCTACGTTGGCCGTAGCAATTCGACATGCCGTAGTTGTGACGTAGTCGTGTTCCACGTCAACCGTACGTAGGGCGTACGGTGGGCTTGCGTTATTCGTGCAGCTGCCGTAGTCTCTTATCAATGAAAAATGAATTTTGCCCTAAAAACCGAATACATTAAAAAAAAACCGAACACAACGAAGCGTTCATGTTTGTTCACGCGTCTCCCCCACCTGTTCGAGCCACATCTTCGCGCTTTGTTCATTCAGTTCGTCGGTGGAAGTCCTCGTGAGAGCATATCTCGTGTGTCGATCGCTACTTTACCTCGTATCGTGTTTTCACCTTGATTTGTGCTGTTTTTTTTTTTTTTACTCATCTTGTGTTTTAATTAATAACAAAAAAGCAATCCGATCACGTGGTGTGACGGACTGTTGGGCAAGGATTTAATTTCACAGAAAAACTGGTTGTAATTTGGAATATCCATGATTACCTCAGCCCGATGCGTTTGATGAAAGTGATTGTGGTTCTGGGGGCATCATGTTTGATGAGCTGCCCTGGGGGCAGCGCTCGCAGGGTGTACGAGCGATCGGAACCCAGGCCGGAGCTCGAGCCTGTGTGGACCTTTGGATTGGTGATTGTACCAGTTTACATACAATACACCGCCACCGAAGGTCATTTACTCATCTTATTTTACCTTCAACATGCAGAATTTCATTTGAAAGCGGGTTTTCTTGGGGTCCAGGAACAGATTAATTCACTCCATTATTTCTTATTGGGAAAATAGTTTGGGAATCGAACTTTTTGCAATCCGAACAGCCTCCTGGAACAAATTCAATTCGGATTCTGGGGGCACCACGTACTGGTATATTCCGAACTGTTATATTTTTATTTCAGTAAAAAAGAACTGATATATATATATATATATATATATATATATATATATATATATATATATATATATATATACCCACTCGTCTGGCCGCACGTTCGCCTTCGGGCCCCCCTGCGGTCGCCTTGCGGGCACCTTGAGGTTACCTTGCGTCTGCCTTGAAAATTCTATGGCAGCCGTAGGGACGCCCTAACATCACCGTGCGACATCAAATCAAAGACCATACGGCACCACCACATTTTCGGTCTCCACAATTTCTAAATACGCCGTGCAGCTCCCCGAAAAATAAAAACATATGTGACTGCTACATTGTGTGACTGTGGAAATACTGCAGCCACCGTATAATTGCTAGTGGCCGTAGATTTTGGAGACCCCACGGCCGCCGTGGCAAATGTGACTTAGGCCTAAGCAGGCAGCACAATGCCAGGCAGCGATACGGAAAGCAAATAGGGTTTTCGATTGTATTTGGAGGGGGATCATTTATAAATCAAAAGAGGTGGTGTTAACATTGTACAGGAATTTTGTGAGGCCACATTTGGAGTATTGTGTGCAGTTTTGATCACCACAATTCAGGAAGGACATAGATGTCATCGAGAGGGCTCAGCACAGGGCTACTCAATTGATTCCGTGCCGAGCTAGACTCAGCTATGAGGGGCGGCTGGAGGAGACGAGGCTTTATACACGAGAAAGGAGTCTGTTACGAGGAGATATGATTGAGATGCTTAAGATAATGAAAGGTGCAGACAAAATAAGTGCAGATTAATTATTCAATGGAGTAGATAGTGATAGGACCAGGGGCTATAGGCTGAGAGTAAAGAAGAGGAGATGTAAGATGATAGTAAGGCAGGGGACTTTTATTCAGAGTAGTTAATGCATGGAATGGCCTCTCCAGAAAGGAAGAGGCAGCAGAAACAGTATATAAGTTTAAATTAGAATTAGATCGGTACCTGGAAGTTATGGAGATTGAGGGGTATAAGGGATGTTGGCAGGGCTTTTGGGTAGTTTGAGCATTGATGGGTGATTGTGTGCATGTGTACGGAGTGCTGTTGGTGGGGGTCTCAATAAGTTGAAGTGTGTTTTTAACCAAGCCCATGCCCCCTCCCCTGAGCGGAAGAAAAAAAACCGATAAAAACTACAAAAACTTAAAATAAATAGATAATAATAATATTTTTTTTTTTTTTGCATTTTCTTCTTTGGATATTGTGTTGATGAATTAGTATGGTGTTCATGCAGGCATGATGGGCTGAATGGCCTCCATCTGTGTCTGATTTCCTTCTGTGTGTGTGTATATATATATATATATATATATATATATATATATATATATATATATATATATATATATATATATATATTGAAACGGAAATTGCCCTTATTGGACAAATTGAATTGGATTTTATGTTCGAGCGGATCGGAGGAAAAACTTGCAAATTATTAAGAAAATGGAGTTGCAAAATGGTGGCGCGTCTCCACCTTGGCGTGACACGAAGCGGGAGTGGGCTATTAATGGCGCGGCGAACGGCACGACACAAGGCGGAGGCTCCCACCCACCGGTTCAAACCACGTGGTCACAGCATACGCCATTGCAGGCGTGGCAGGACGACTACGTGAACATTGGCAAGCTTCAGACACATTTGGAGGATGCCTTGGACGAGGTGAGGAGTTATGAGAATTATATAAGGAAGGTACAAATTAAAGTGGACGAGGCACAACGGTACGCAGACGAGCATCAGAAAAATTATGTGTACGGGCGGACACAACGATTGGCCGATGTACAGGAACGAATTCGGTGGCTGAAAGAGGACTTAGCCAACAGTCGACGAACTATCTGGAAAAAAGAATTTAGTAGTGTTTTATACCCATAATTTGGAATAAGAGAAGAGCAAACTGAACAAAAGAATAGAGGAAGAGCAGATTGGTATCTCCCAGGATAGGAAGAGCTTGGAGGAAGAATGGAAAAAAAAAGCTAGAAAAGGAAAAATGTGAACACAATTTGGAATTGAAGCAACTGAAGGAAGAGGTAAGATCAGGCAAATGGATAAGAGAAAGCCTAGAACAGAAGATAAAAAGAGGAGAGAAATATCTGGAGCAAAGGAAGGAAGAATTGTTGGAAAAGTCAAGACAGTTCAAAGAACTACAGGGAGAAATGAAGGAAGGGTTTACTCGAAAGTTGGAACAAGAGAAGAGCGAACTGAACGAAAGACTGGAGGAAGAGCAAATTAGTAATTCCCGGGATAGAGAGAATTTGGAAGAAGAATGGAAAACAAAGCTGGAAAAGGAAAAATGTGAACACGATTGGGACTTGGAAAAACTAAAGGAGAAAGCAAGGTTGGAGTACGAGAAGATAGTGAAAGAACAAGGAATGAAGCAGGAAAGGGAAATCAGCCAATTGAAGGAAACTACGAGATTGGAGAATGAGGAACATGAGAGACAGTGGGATAGAAAACAAAAAGAAAACGAATTTGAAACTGACCAACTCAAGAAGAGAGCAAAGTTGGAGTACACGGAGATGGAAAAACTCCGGAAAGATAACGAACAACTCAAAAGGCTCAGAGAGGAAGAACGATTCAAAAAGCTCTGAGAGGAAGAACGACTCAAATGGGAAGGAAAATGGAGCCAGGAAGTAGAACAGTACAATAATGTGGGAGGTGTGACATCACCAGAGGGAGGAATGTTAGTGGTGCGGGACTTGATTGACATCACTCGTCGGATGACACCACGATTGGAGCAAACAGTGGTGATTGAGACATTGAGGGAGCATACGGGGTTGTTGACGAATGAAAATACATTTTGAGCAGGTCCAGCATGTGGAGCTGACAGCCCCAGAGGAATGTAGCGAACCGATGATGAGCAACCTGCTGGAGAGAAGCAACCGGACAGAGGTGACTCTGGAAGGAAGCAGGTACGTGGGTACATGCATACATGGTGCAGACGATGAGCTTAAGGTAGAAATTGAATTTTATGTTAATGATGAGACTGTCCGATGGGGTGCACGTATGCGTGACCCCTGAAGGTGTGTGTGGAGTGCCTGTGAATGAATGCTGTGAGCCCACACTCCAGACTACAGCACCGGTATGTGCTGCCGAGGCCGAAACGTGTGTGGGTATTCACCTGGCGGTCGAGAATGTAGCCCTGGAGTGCGAGGCAGTTGGTCAGTACACAGGCAAGGTTGAAGGTGTGGAATGTGAACACCTAACCTTGGAATGTGTGCAGCCTGCTGTGTGTGGGAGTCCTGAGCATGGAATGAGTGGTGACATAGAAAATAGGTTTGAGGTGCAAGGGGAAATAGAAATGCCACCAGGACAGAACTTGAGCCAGGGGACAGAAACCATGGTGGACAGCTCCACTTGGGTTCTTGCAGAGTTGGTGGTGCTGCATCCAGGAGCAGGCTTCAGAAATTGGATTTTAATTTCTCTATCAGCCTCACAGGAATTTTGGGGTGGAGCGCAGATGAGTGGCAAGTGGCACTTGCGTGTGTCACTTGGTCTTCGAACCTTTCTGAGCACACGAGGGGTTTGGCTCGCTGAATGGGGTTTATCTGTCTTCAGGGAGTTATGGAGAAGAGGGGGAGGCCATTCCACCGATGGGGGTTTACCAGATTTCCGTGAACCCTGGAGAAAAGGAGGGGGTAGATCACAGCCCCCATTGAGGCGTGACCCCCTTGAGCCGTGGCGGAAAGGCGGCGGGCTCATGTAATGGGTAATGAGGGATTCATTCCCTCACTCCCCTTCCAATGAGCCAAGAAGCAGGCCATATGGGGATGTAAGAAATTGTGATTGAAAATTGTTCCGAAAGTGATTGCAAATTGAGAGATGACAGAAGGCATAAGAGTGGCACACGTGGATTTGGGTGATTATTGAAAAAAAATTGGTGGAGACATTACAGGCAGAGCGTTAAACACACCTGAAACAAGTGGATGACAAAGAGTGGCTTGTTTGAGGGAGGATTGAAGTGCCTGGTTGGAACCATGCAGAGGTTCCATGGGACTGGTGAAGAGATTTTGATGTCTCGTTTATATTGTTGGAAATATACAATTAGGGCAGTATGGAGGAGGCCAGCGGATGATGGACGAAGTGACAAATTAATTGTGGTTTGATGAAAAAGTGTACTGGTTAAATTTGATGACCAAGTGGTATCCGAGGGACTGGTGTGTTTTTGTTTTCACATAAAAGTGAAAGGTGTTGGATGGTGTTGTGGGCTGGGTGTGCGGCACTTTGGAATGAATGACTAAAGTGTTCGGTTGAATGGCGTGATTGTGCAGATGAGGAGAGTGAGTGCGAACAACGTACCCTGTCGGTAGGAGTCTCCTAACCAAGTTAGTGTAGGTTCGGGGGACTTGGAGGATTTGACATGGATTCTGGCTGCTGTTCCATTGTGCAGGTGGACTGCGAGGGATAGGTGCGAGGTATGAGGATACTGGTTGGTAGTATGACATGGTATGGGAAGTTGGTGAGTCAGGAAATAGGGCAGCAGGGCTTTGGAGGTTCCTGGCAGGTGAAGGCTGTCAGAGGTGCCAGGAGAGCACCGTAGGGTTCAGTGCCAGGAGAGCACATTGTAGGTGCTATGAGAGCACAGTGTAGGTGCTATGAGAGCACAGTATGGGTGCTATGAGAGCACAATATAGGTGCTATGAGAGCACAGTATGGGGGCTGGAGAGAGCCACCCCTTTGTTAGTAGCGCCAGAAGCACGCTCAGATGAACCCCGAGGTCGCTGGGTGTCCACCACCCCCGAATGGAAGCAGGCAAAGAGGCCGAGTAGTCGTCACACTGCCCAGCCAGCGAGTTATGCCTGGCACCACCGAATGGAAAAAGACAAATAAGGGCCTTGCCCAGGTTTAATAGAATGGAACAGTGTGCCAGGTCAGGAAAAATGGGTCATTAGGATCATTCTAGCTATAGCAGGGTTTGTTGCATTGTCTGGAGCTAAAAGTGAATGGTTTGGTTTGATGGACTCTCCTCCGCACCATTCATGCATGACACCTGGTACGAGTCGTTTTGATTGGAAAATTTGTTCGCAAGGGCCAGGTTAGGTCACCCTCTCCAAGAGCCAGAGAGGCCACCAGTATATCATGAGCACACATCCACGAAGATAACAGTTGAGTAAGAAACACACCATCCTGTCTGTAAAGAGAAAAAAAAAAGAGGAAGGAAGAAAAAAAAAAGAGAACTTAACCGAAACAAGTCAGGCAAGGAAGGTTAAGGGTACACTCCATCTCACCTGGTCTGAGGTCATCACATCCATTTGCGTCCTCAAGAACACCTCCAAACTGCATTTGCTTACCATCGATATCACAGTGCTACCATTGCGGTGTCAGCTGCTGTCCAATGCAGGGCTTGTTGCCTGCTGCTGCTTGTGAGTAGGCCATATGGGCCGAAGCATTTTTGTGGGCCATTGAGGCCAAAGTGCTTTTGTGGGCCATTGCGGCCGAAGATTTGTGCCATTTTGTGGGCTCAGTGGGCCGAAGAACTCTTTGTGATATTAGGCCACTGGACCGAATGAACTCACCTGGTGGAGGCCAAAAAGGCCACGAAGTGAGGAAACCCTCAGGGGTGAATGGACAATACTGTCGGGAGGGGGCATGAATGAGCGAACACGTGAAAGAACTTTGAACCTTTGAATGTTCTGCTCCTATGCCAATATTGGTGTTTAAAGTAAAATTGAATGCCCTCTTGTTCAAATCCATAATTAGAATGTTAAGTAGTGTGCATAGAGTGTGAATTTGTTTGTTAGATTGGTGACCCGACACACGAAGAAAAGGACATGCCAATCTTACTGTGACACTTTGATTTTTGGAGTTAAGTGCTTCCCATGTTGTGGGTTAGAGTAAATGGGAGATCTGTGCTGTACGTTAGACAGGGCCATTGCTGTGGGCTGCCCCAGATGGAGGCTCGGGAGAACCTCGGGAGAAAGGTGGGGGTACACGGTGTTACGGAAATGGCCCTTATTGGACTACTAAATATAGGATTAGCTCAGATCCCCCATTAAATGCATGTTTAGCTCGGTTGTGTGGTAAAATGGACGTTACATGTGTGTCGGGAGGTGTAAGAGGCTGTTTTATTGTTTGTGCGGTGGTGGTGGAACGAGAGCTCCCTCTTCTTCCTACCCCATCCCGGACGAGGCCCCGCCCAGTTGGCTGAGAGGGTGTGGCCAAAAAGAGGAAGTGAAACTCAGGCCACGAGCGCCGAAAAGGAGAAGTGAAACGGAAGTACAAAAACTGCGGGTGGCTTCGAAGCGAGCGAACGAAGGCTTCGTAAAAGGGTTCAGTGTGTGGAAACAGTCGCTCTCGAGGCGTGCTCGTGTTTCAAAGCGAGCGAACGTAAGAGAGGCGGCCTGCACGTCGAGTCTGCCTTTTTGGGGCAGTGGGAGAGGTGGCCTGCACGTCGAGTCGGCGATCGACTCTTATGAGGAGGTGATTCTGCCGTGAGAGAGACGGCAGCCGACTTTGAGAGGTGAGCATGGCAAAGGAAAGAAAAGGTGATTCTACAGAAAAAGAAACTGAGAGGACGGAGTTGAGAAGTCGGGCTTCGAGGCAGGAAGGCCAGAGAGGAAATGACAGAGCCTCTGATGGTCCCTGCTCACACCAACGGCTCGACACGTTTGCCGATTCGCTTGGCGGAGCCCGGCACCTCAATTTGGGCATTGTCTGGTGCACAGGCCAGGCCTGGATTTGTATGCTGGACCTTGAGAGGGATCAGCTGAGGCCCATCGTCAACCTTACATGGGGGTCAGAGTGAGCGGAGACCGCGTGTGGTGCGGAAAGGAAAGAGTACGGTGCCGCCATCTTGCCACGCGGCGCGTTCGAGCGAGGGGCTCGAATCCGTGGACATCCGCTTGTTACGAGCGACATTCACGCTTTTTGACACTTTCCTCTCGTCCATGAGACATCACCAAGTACTCTGTCTTGCATGCATGCTGTCTCTCTCTGTCTGTCTTGTTTGCACGTTGTTTAAGGCATATCTCAGTAGCGACGCCCTCGAAACCTGTGGTTCCCTAGTTAGTCTGTGGTTCCCTAGTTAAGAACGGGTTAAAGAATGTTTATAAAAGCATTGTCGTGAATGTTTTGCTTGTGTCGTGTGCCTCGATGTTCCCCAATAAATCTGGTTGGTTCGTATGAAGTTGCCGCTATGGATTAATTTGTGTCGCGTCGAGGAACGATCCGTTCGATTGGCATATAAAACCAAAATGGTTACTGACTGGCAGAAAACGCTCGGCATCTGACAAAACCAGTCTGTAACCGGGGTTCTATTTCCCAAACTGGTAAGGTACAAGGATTACGTTGGTATCGCGATTGAAGACGCGTGACCCGAGGCCTGTGCCGAGCCGGCCGGCGTTAAAAACCCCAGAGATGGCGGTGGTGATGGTGGCGCCAAGAGTCGGGTGAGAATCCCGCCATCCCAGATCCACAACAATATATATATATATATATATATATATATATATATATATATATATATATATATATATGTATATTTTATTCTTTTACCAACTTTGTTTTCTGTAATTCCTGAGCATAAAATCAACCTAGG
Source organism: Eptatretus burgeri (assembly GCF_056783735.1). Taxonomy (NCBI): domain Eukaryota; kingdom Metazoa; phylum Chordata; class Myxini; order Myxiniformes; family Myxinidae; genus Eptatretus; species Eptatretus burgeri. The sequence continues at coordinate 25,423,801 of NC_140970.1, read as the reverse complement.
ATTTATTCTCCATTCATATCATACAATTTATAAGTCCATGGAAATGTGTCCAGTACTTCAACAATTATTAAAAAAAAGCTCACCAGTCAATCTTCGGGTATAACCTTTGGCATTATGAGATTTGCCATCTGCTTAACACATACCAAAAACCATATATAACACATAAAAACCATATATAACACATAAAACTTAACACATACCATATATAACACATACCCAAAACCAAGGAAAAGAAATACCTCAAGAATGAGGCAGGCCTGAGGCCGAGACCGGGTCGGGCCTACCCGTCTGGTGATGAGACGCGGAGCGGCGATGGCCCCGCAACCCGCGGGCCTCGTGGACGGTGCCTGGCAGGGGGTGGGAAAAGGGGCCCCCTTGGTCGCACTATCTCAGCGCGGGGGGAAACAGGAGGGGGTTGCTGATGCTCGGGGTATAGAGGATCTTTATTATCCCTGGTGTGCGTCTCCACCTCGGCCAGGTCGCGCTGCCGGCCTCCCTCGGGCGTGCAGCTCCTGGCACCGACGCGAGCACCCCCTCGTCCGACTCTCTTCAGCTTCTCCAGCCACTGCAGGCTTCGGGCTCCAGACTTCCACACTCGTCCCCTCCGTTCCGACTCCTTCTCGTTCTCGTTCTCCCCCTTCTCGTTTCGACTCCTTCTCGTTCTCGTTCTCCTTTTCGTTCCGACTCCTTCTCGTTCCGACTCCTTCTCGTTCTCGTTCTCCTTTTTTGACTGACGAACACCGTCCTTTTATCCCCCCGTAACTTCGCCTTTGACCCCCTCCCTTTGACCTTTCACCTCGCTCCCCATTGGCCCGAGAAAAAGTGGGCGTGAAGGCTTTTTGATCCACAAATTTGCATATATCCATCGCCCTGGGGGCGGGGCCAATTCGCCCCTCGCTCACCGATTGGACGGCAAAAAGTGGGCGTGTGTCGTTTTTGATCCGTTTTTGAAGCAGAAAATCCGTGGTTTTGTACACGCTGTTCAACGTGCGCCCTACACGAGTCCAGCATCGGTGCCCATGAGTGGCGCGAGATGACGGTGATGCGATGGTGGCGAGTTGTGACGGTAAAGGTCGTGGCGGTTGTGGTGAAGCGGCGTTGTGGTTGGTGGTTGATGTTGTGGTTGTGGTGGTAATCATGGCGGGTGGTCCAAAATAAAGATAGTAAAAGAAAAACGGCTATCCTGAAGAGTCGCAGCTCGCATAAATGACATGTATTCCCACTAGACAACGGGTTTGGACCTAACTACACATGTACTTACCGAGATACCTCACCTAAGGGACCTGAATGGTGGTTTGCGAATCTGGTAACCACAACACTACCCCCTTCCCTTTTTACAGACTCGTCCCGAGTCGTCAAATTTTCGTGTGCCATCATGTGTAGTTTTCCCCTAGTACATTTTACCTACGGATCTCTGAGTGCGACATTCATGGTATTCGTGTCCCCAAAATAAATAACCTGAGGGCTGCGTAACTATCTAAACAAACTCACTCACACGGACGACTTAAATAAAATTGCCGGCGCTAAGACATACATGCCGGGGGCGCACTCATATTTACAGTACATCTTAACCTTAACTTACAAATTTTACACTAAACCATGGCCCAGGATCATTGAACTCTGCAAAAGAAAAGCAGTTAGCAGGGAGCCAGGCTGCCCACATGCAGTCTCTGACTCAAACAATGCAGGTGACAGGGAACGTGGCTGGCTGCTCACACGCAGTCCAAGGCCTTCCCTTTTGAACTGAACGCAGTGAACCACAACGGTGCATGGGCTGCACAAACGTAGTCTCCGTGCCAGCTCAAGCGGCACACGCAATGAGCACAATGAATGGATGCATGAATGGATGGACGCAAACACGGTGCACGGGCCGCCACTGCAGGCCCGTGTTGTAGCTGCCAACAGGGCAGTTCTCGCAGCTTGCAAACTGTTGCCTTGATCCTGGCGCACATGGAAATGAACAGGGGGGGGGGCAAAGCAAAAATTGAACGGGGCTGGTGAACGTGGGCAGTAGGCATGGCATGGCAAAGGTGAGCAGGCAAACACAGCCCGCAGAAGAAGGCCGCTGCAGGCAAACACAGCCGGCAGATGAACTGGCCGGCACAGGCCTTGAAGTACCACCGCTGCAGATGAAGTGGCCGGCACAGGCCTTGAAGCAAAACACGGCCAGCCGATGGCACAGGCCTTGCAGCACAGCAGCTGCAGATGAAGCTGGCCAGCCTCTGCCTCGAAGAAAAACACGGCCAGCCGATGAAGTTGGCCAGCCTTTGCTGTTCAGTGGAGGTTGGTGGAGGGAGTGCGGAGGTGCTGGCCACTTGGAAGGCGGGCTCGGACCTACCTACCTGTCTCCCTCCCACCTATCGCCTTTGCCTGTCACTGTACATACCCACTCCCTTAATTTGTCCAAACCCCAATTTAGCCCCAACTTATTTATTTATTTATTTATTTTTACTTCCCCACTATAAATCGTCCCCTAACCCCCTTTATCGTCCTTGTTCGGCTAACCTATTCTGTCACCTAGCCTACTCCCAACCCCTACGTTCCCTTCCCGGAGGAGAATAAGGGAGAGCTAACGTCCTGTGTCGAGGCCCAACGAAGCCTCAGAATGGCCTCCCCAGAGTTCGGCGATCTTAACACCAAGTGGGTCCAGCGGCCCACAACGACAGCGAGGGGATGGATGGTGCGGAGGGGTACATCTCCTAATCTACCCTAACCAATTAACTGCTAAACTACCCCGGGGCTTTCAACAAGCGCCTCTCGCTTAAACTATTGGTTCTAACAACCCAGATTCCCGTCGCCTGTGTTGGTGTCCTTACAATTTCGGGCCTCGCCCCCCAATTTTCGCTCCGTGCCCTCACACGGTCTCCTGGCTGGGACACGTGGCTCCCTTTGGCAGGCACGACCCTCTGCCGAATCTCCCGCTATGGCACCCCCGGGCACTACACTGCCTCCGAGCCTACCAGCTCCCTAACACCGGGGAGTGCCCCCCATGGCACCTCCCCTGAAACGCACACGTGGCAGGCCGGCCTCCCGGGCCCCTTTCCGAGGGTCACCCGTGCCCACAACACTGCCCACGCGGCTAATGGCGCCCCGGGCCCCCGCACCAAGCAGGCGCACCCGTGCCCACTACTCTATCCCGGCCCCCCCTGGGCCCTTGGCCTACCGCGGCCGCCTAGCCTGGTGCCCGGGGTAGCCACTCAGCGATACTCACCTTTCGCAGCCACGCTCCCAAGCCCGTCAACAGGGCTCCTGCACCCCTCCAAATGGGTTTCGAGCCTACATTCCCACCAACAGCAAAACGACCTCCATTTTTCAATTTGACTAACCCAGCTAACTCACTTTACTCTTACCCCGGGGTCCCTTGGGCGGGAGTCACTCCTCCCCCCAATCACTCATCGCACCATGCATTCCCCATTCACTCCACACACACAGACCCGCTGGCCTCACTCACTCACCAAGTACTCACCTCACAACTCACCAACAACTCTTCAACACACACACCACTGAACTCTGCCATCCTTCTCTCTGCATCCCCTAACTAACTCGTGCTCCCACGTCGTCCCTTAAACTAGTAGCACGTTCCTTTTAACACTACGTAGCTAAGCTACGTCCCCGCTACACATCCACAAGTCTGTCACTGTCTCCTAACTCAAAAATTCATTTTATTTCCCAACCTAAAGCTCACTAAATCCCTCTAACTAATACATTCCACGGACTCCATGAGGACTTACCCCTGCCCCATGAAGCCGGTCTAGCTAAGCTAACCCTTCCCCCTAACTAGTTTTCATCCTGTGCCCAGGGTCAAGGGGGTCTTCCACCCCTTGCCCAGGAATCCTGTACACCCGAAAGTGAGGCTTGCTCTTTTCCCTTTATTTTTTTCTTTCCATGCGCAGCACCTGCGCGGCAACTCAGAGCTCGCGCACTTTGCACCTGCCCGTGACGTCATGCAGCTGCACGTGTTCCTCGTCCCTCCTTGGACGGGACCATCCGGCAGAGATACCCCTCCTGCCGGATTCCAACGCCACGTGCAGCCATGACGTCACCGTGCGCATAAAAAAAAAAAACAAGCCCCACGTCTCGAGGGGTTCCCCACGCGAACACATGTGCTTTGCCCGTTGGAGCTTAACACACACGATCGCGTGGAGAACCCGTCCGGTCCAAATCCATCATCCTGCCTAAACTTTGTCCGTCCGCGGGATCGGCAAATCCACCGCGTGCGTTTCCGGACCGGGACTTCACTCTCGCAAGCGAGCACGTGGTGGTCTCGTGCGTTGCACAGCACGAACCGCGTGCTCACTGCTGGGCGAACCCGGCACGGTCCTCGAAACAACCACAGCCGCTACTCGGCTTTCGTTCCTGTCATGTCGCCGTCGTCGCCATTCGACCCACGCACACCTGCGTGTTACGACGCACACAGTCCACTCCATCACATTCACACGGGGAGACGCGGCTGCGTGCTCCCGCATGCCAACCGACATCTCCCTTACATACCGCTCTCTCACACACACGGTCTCCCTTGCACACAGCGACCTTGCACACGGCCGTTCACTCACGCGTGCGGGGCACTCACCCGCGGTGCCTCACTCGCACTCCGTGCCTCATCCACACACGCGGGGGCACTCACCCGCGGTACCTCACTCATACTCCGCGCCTCACTCACACACGCGGGGGCACTCACCCGCGGTGCCTCATCCATACACACGGCGACACTCACACACGCGGTCTCTTCCACACACGGTGCCGCACTCACACCTTGCACCACACACACAGGGACAACCACACTGGGGATTCGTGTCCCCACAAGGGTCTCCGGGGCCTCTATATCCCCCAAGCTCTCCAAGCACCTGTCCACAGCACTCATCCCCTCAACCTCGCAAAGCACGACCGAACTCACCTGGTCGTGACTCGCCTCAAGGGGGCATACTCCCTCCCCTCGTTCCTGGAGGAGGTCATCCAGCTGCTCACGCCGGGTCCCCACGCGCTCCGCGAGCTCAACCTCACTATCCTCCACTACCTCCGTGTGTGTGTGCGCGTCACTTACCCCGTCTTCATCGTGTTTATTGGTCTCTGCTTCTTTCTGGCGTCTTTCCCTTATCTTTATGTAGGTCAACCTTGCTTTCTCTTTAAGTCGCTCCCGTCCTTCCCTGTTTTTCACTCCTTGCTCTTTCACGATCTCCGCGTACCTCATCCTTGCTTTCCGTATTAATTGTTCTTTTCTCTCCCTCGCAATTACTTTCACCTCGTCTCTTGTCTCCCGAATTACTTTTTCCTGACCCGCCTCCACCGCGGGCCTGTCAGCCGTTGCACCCCCTTCCAGCTCGTTCGTTCCGACACGTGGAGTCGCCATTTTAAGTTCCCTGCTCACGGCCTTCATGCCCGCCTGCAGGCATCGGCCCATGTTCTGCGTCTCACCCCGCAGCTCTTTCATCTCTTCCTTCATGTTTGCTTCCATTCCGTTTATTTGCTGTGTATTCGCATCCATCGTCGTTTTCACTTCATTCATTTGCTTGTTCATTTCGTTTTTCATTTCATTTGTATTTGTATCCATCTTCGTTTTCACTTCATTCATTTGTTTGTTCATTGCCGCCAGCATGGCGCATAGCTGGGCCATGTTGGATGCACTCAGCTGAGCCGTTTCGGCAAGGGTTGGGGAAGGGTCTTGGTGGAGAGGGGGGGGAGGTGTCATACACCGCGGCCGCTGCCGCACCCACCTCGGGCCCTGGGTTCAGTTGGGCGAGTCCGTGTTCCTGCACAATCAACATTTCCTGCACGGGGATTCCATCCTGGACCATGGATTCTACATTACTATTACACATACCTAATCCACCCGGCACCCGCTCGCCTTGAGACGCCATCTTGCTTCTCGTGAAGGGTTAATTTGAATCGCTCGTAATTTGGAGGGAATCGCGGGTCGCTTCTCTCACCCCTGGACCGATTCCCGTGAATTTAGCCGGAGACAGGAGAGCCCGTTTTCCTGTTCTCCGATACCAGTGCCGCGAGGAGGGCGATGAATTTGTATCGCACGACCTGACACCAGTGTTGCGGTTTTCGCGCCCGCCGGCGTGCGGACGGCCACGTAACTCGAATCGCGGCACGTCGCCCACCGGACGGACAATCCAGTCGTGACCCTCTCGGACTAACGCCGGGAACCAGTCACGGGTGGACCTTTCGGTCTCACCGCGATCGAGCCAATCAGCCCCCGCGTGGGATAGGGTTGCTCGCCAAATTCGACCTACCTAAGTACCCACGCGGAGGGTAGACCGGGCGATCGCACCTCGCCGCAGGTCGACTTCGGACACGGGCCACTTAAGCGACCCGTTCCGTACTATCAGAATAACCGAGCGGTGTTATCGTCGACCTCGACGGTTCGATTAATTATCGGGCGTATTCAGCCCACTACCAACCCTTTACGTGAAGCAAGATGAGGATTCAATGGAGGAAAAGACGAAGCGAAGCGGGAGAACAGTTCAACAATAAAGCACATTTATTCGCGGCACACGGGAAGCACACAAATACAATTCCACCAAATGCACACAAAAAAAGAAAACACAATTCCATTTACACAAAAAGCAAATATAAAAGCGAAAACAATGCAGAGCTAATACCGACTACCAAGCACACGGCAACACTTATACAATTCTACCTCACAGACGGCGCCGACAACACATACCCAAAACCAAGGAAAAGAAACACCCTCAAGGATGAGGCGGGCCTGAGGCCGAGACCGGGTCGGGCCTACCCGTCTGGTGATGAGACGCGGAGCGGCGATGGCCCCGCAACCCGCGGGCCTCGTGAACGGTGTCTGGCAGGGGGTGGGAAAAAGGGGCCCCCTTGGTCGCACTATCTCAGCGCGGGGGGAAACAGGAGGGGGTTGCTGATGCTCGGGGTATAGAGGATCTTTATTATCCCTGGTGTGCGTCTCCACCTCGGCCAGGTCGCGCTGCCGGCCTCCCTCGGGCGTGCAGCTCCTGGCACCGACGCGAGCACCCCCTCGTCCGACTCTCTTCAGCTTCTCCAGCCACTGCAGGCTTCGGGCTCCAGACTTCCACACTCGTCCCCTCCGTTCCGACTCCTTCTCGTTCTCGTTCTCCCCCTTCTCGTTTCGACTCCTTCTCGTTCTCGTTCTCCTTTTCGTTCCGACTCCTTCTCGTTCCGACTCCTTCTCGTTCTCGTTCTCCTTTTCGTTCCGACTCCTTCTCGTTCCGACTCCTTCTCGTTCTCGTTCTCGTTCTCGTTCTCCTTTTTTGACTGACGAACACCGTCCTTTTATCCCCCCGTAACTTCGCCTTTGACCCCCTCCCTTTGACCTTTCACCTCGCTCCCCATTGGCCCGAGAAAAAGTGGGCGTGAAGGCTTTTTGATCCACAAATTTGCATATATCCATCGCCCTGGGGGCGGGGCCAATTCGCCCCTCGCTCACCGATTGGACGGCAAAAAGTGGGCGTGTGTCGTTTTTGATCCGTTTTTGAAGCAGAAAATCCGTGGTTTTGTTCACGCTGTTCAACGTGCGCCCGACACGAGTCCAGCATCGGTGCCCATGAGTGGCGCGAGATGACGGTGATGCGATGGTGGCGAGTTGTGACGGTAAAGGTCATGGCGGTTGTGGTGAAGCGGCGTTGTGGTTGGTGGTTGTTGTTGTGGTTGTGATGGTAATCATGGCGGTTGGTCCAAAATAAAGATAGTAAAAGAAAAACGGCTATCCTGAAGAGTCGCAGCTCGCATAAATGACATGTATTCCCACTAGACAACGGGTTTGGACCTAACTACACATGTACTTACCGAGATACCTCACCTAAGGGACCTGAATGGTGGTTTGCGAATCTGGTAACCACAACAATATATATATACATATATATATATATATATATATATATATATATATATATATATATATATTGTTGTGGTTACCAGATTCGCAAACCACCATTCAGGTCCCTTAGGTGAGGTATCTCGGCAAGTATATGTGTAGTTAGGCCCAAACCCGTTGTCTAGTGGGAATACATGTCATTTATGCGAGCTGCGACTCTTCAGGATAGCCGTTTTTCTTTTACTATCTTTATTTTGGACCAACCGCCATGATCACAACCACAACATCAACCACCGACCACAACGCCGCTTCACCACAACCGCCACGACCTTTACCGTCACAACTCGCCACCATCGTATCACCGTCATCTCGCGCCACTCATGGGCACCGATGCTGGACTCATGCAGAACGCGCGTCGAACAGCGTGTACAAAATCACGGATTTTGTACTTCAAAAACGGATCAAAAACGACACACGCCCACTTTTTGCCGTCCAATCGGTGAGCGAGGGGCGATTTGGCCCCGCCTCCAGAACGATCGATATATGCAAATTTGTGGATCAAAAAGCCTTCACGCCCACTTTTTCTCGGGCCAATGGGGAGCGAGGTGAAAGGTCAAAGGGAGGGGGTCAAAGGCGAAGTTACGGGGGGATAAAAGGACGGTGTTCGTCAGTCAGAACGAGAGAGAGTCGAACGCAAACAAGAACGGGTCGGAGAGTCAGCAGAACGGAACGAGAGAGTCGCAAACAAGAGTCAGGAGAGAGTCGCAAACAAGAGTCGGTCAGAGTCAGCAGAAAACAAGAACGAAGAGAGAGAACGAGAGTCAGCAGAACGGGGTCGGAGAGTCAAGAAGAGGAGAGTCGGAAGCAGAGGGTCAAGACTTCGCGGGCGGTGGAGCTGCTCGTCGTGTGCGGTGGAGTCGGAACGGAGGGGACGGAGCTGTGGAAAGGCGGCGACACCAGACGAGGGGGTGCTCGCGTCGTGCAGGAAGCTGCACCCGAGGGAGGCCGACAGCGCGACCTGGCCGAGGTGGAGACGCTCGTCGCACATAATAAAGATCCTCTATACCCCGAGCATCAGCAACCCCCTCCTGTTTCCCCCCGCGCTGAGATAGTGCGACCAAGGGGGCCCCGTTCCCACCCCCGACCAGACACCGTCCACGAGGCCCGCGGGTTGCGGGGCCATCGCCGCTCCGCGTCTCATCACCAGACGGGTAGGCCCGACCCGGTCTCGGCCCCAGGCCTACCTCATTCTTGGGGTATTTCTTTTCCTTGGTTTTGGGTATGTGTTGTCGGCGCCGTCTGTGAAGTAGAATTGTATAAGTGTTGCCGTGTGCTCGGTAGTCGGTATTAGCTCTGCACTGTGTTTTCACTTTTATGTTTGCTTTTTGTGTAAATGGAAGTGTGTTTTCTTTTTTTTGTGTGCATTTGGTGGAATTGTATTTGTGTGCTTCTCGTGTGCCGCGAATAAATGTGCTTTATTGTTGAACTGTTTCCCGCTTCGCTTCGTCTTTTCCTCCATTGAATCCCCATCTAGCTTCACGTAAAGGGTTGGTAGTGGGCTGAATACGCCCGATAATTAATCGAACCGTCGAGGTCGACGATAACACCGCTCGGTTATTCTGATAGTACGGAACGGGTCGCAAGTGGCCCGTGTCCGAAGTCGACCTGCGGCGAGGTGCGATCGCCCGGTCTACCCTCCGCGTGGGTACTTAGGTAGTTCGAATTTGGCGAGCAACCCTATCCCACGCGGGGGCTGATTGGCTCGATCGCGGTGAGACCGAAAGGTCCACCCGTGACTGGTTCCCGGCGTTAGTCCGAGAGGGTCACGACTGGATTGTCCGTCCGGTGGGCGACGTGCCGCGATTCGAGTTACGTGGCCGTCGCACGCCGGCGGGCGCGAAGACCGCAACAATATATATATATATATATATATATTATTGCAAATTCGTGCCCACTGGCGTGCGAGCGGCCACGTAACTCGAATCGCGGCACGTCGCCCACCGGACGGACAATTCCGTCGTGACCCTCTCGGACTAACGCCGGGAACTAGTCACGGGTGGGCCTTTCGGCCTCACCACGATCGTGCCAATTGGCCCCCCACGTGGGATAGGGTTGTTCGCCAAATTCGACCTACCTAAGTACCCACACGGAGGGTAGACTGGGCGATCGCACCTCGCCGCAGGTCGACCCCGGACACGGGCCACTTAAGTGACCCGTTCCGTACTATCGGGATAACCGAGCGGTGTTATCGTCAACCTCGACGGTTCCGATTAATAATTATCAGGCGTATTTAGCCCACTACCAACCCTTTACGTGAAGTAAGATGGAGATTGAATTAAAGAAAAGACGAAGCGAAACGGGAAAAACAGTTCAACATAAGGCACATTTATTCCACGGCACACGGAAAGCACACATATACAATTACAACAATTATGCACCAAAAGCAATTGCAACGAAAGAAACACAACAATGCAGAGATACTACCGACTACGCGAGCACACGGCAACACTTACACAGTTTTACTTTACAGACGGCGCTGACAACACATATACTCAAAAGCAAAAGAAAAGGGCCACCCTCAACGACAAGGGGGCTGACGGGGCTGTGGGCGCGAGACCGGGTGGAGCCTACCCGTCTTGTGATGAGCCGCAAATATGGCGGCGGTGCCCCGACTCTGCGCTCCTCCGCGGGTTTCGTTGGCACTGCTTGGAATGGGGTGGGAACGGGGCCCCCTTTCCGCACTATCTCAGCGCGGGGGGGGAAAAAGGGGGGAATTGTTGATGCTCTGGGGAAAGAGGATAGCTGGCTTGCTTGGGTCCCGCGACGAGCGACTCCATTGCGACCTCGACCGCATTCCCAGCTTCCCCTCTCTGCAGCTTCCCGACAGACTGACTTTCCTCCAGACCCGTCTTGACTGCTGCTGCCACACTCGGCCGCCGCCACACCTCTCCAACTCGCCCGAGCCCAAAACTGACTGAATTCACCCTGCGCTCGGCGCTTTATAGTACGGCAAGAGAACCCATATGCAAATTTCCGGATCAGGATGAGCTCGGGGGCGGAGCCACGCTCGCCCATTGGACCGAGGAAAAGTGGGCGTGAACCTCCCCTGATCCTCGAATTTGCATATATCGATTCTACTCCGACGTGCCTGGAGGCGGGGCCAAATTGCCCCGCGCTTGCTGATAGGACGGAACAGAAGTGGGCGTGTATCATTCCTGATCCGACTTTTCCTCGGAAAGGCCGCTTTTTGCACCCGCGGCTCAGCCCGCGTCCCGCACGAGGCCAGCACAGCCTGATGCTCGGCGTTCACAAGTGGTGTGGGAATGGCGGCAGAAGGAGGAGAGGTGAAGGTGGTGGAGGGTTTATTGTGGTGGTTTATGGCCATGGCGACGCTTGGAATGGTGGTGATGCGATGTTTGCGAGAGCGAGTTGTGAAGGTAAAGGTCGTGGCTGTTGGCGTTGTTGTTGTTGTGAAGCGGCGTTGCGGTTGATGGTTGTTGTGTGATGGCGGTTGAGACGTGGTTGGCTCAAAATAAAGATAGAACAGAAAAACGGCTATCTTAAAAGGTCGCAGCCCGAATGAATCACATTTATTCCCTCTAAACAACGGGTTTGGGCTAACTACACATGTACTTACAGAGATATCTCACCTACAGGACCTGAATGGTGGTTTGCGAATTTCCTGAACCACAACACTACCCCCTCCCCTTTTTACAGACTCGTCCCGAGTCGTCAAATTTTTGTGTGCCATCATGTGTAGTTCTCCCCTAGTACGTTTTACCTACGGAGCCCTGAGTGCGACATTCATGGTATTCGTGTCCCCAAAATAAATAACCTGAGGGCTGAGTAACTAACTAAACAAACCCACTCACAGGGCCGACTGAAATAAAATTGCCGGCGCTAAGACAGACATGCCGGGGGCGCACTCATATTTACAGTACATCTTACCTTAACTTACAAATTTTACACTAAACCATGGCCCAGGATCAATGGACTCTGCAAAAAGAAAGCAGTTAGCAGGGAGCCAGGCTGCTCGCATGCAGTCTCTGGCTCAAACAATGCAGGTGACAGGGAACGTGGCGGGCTGCTCACACGCAGTCCAAGGCCTTCCCTTTTTAAAATGAACCCAGTGAACCACAACGGTGCATGGGCTGCACAAACGCAGTCTCCGTGCCAGCTCAAGTGGCACACGCAATGAGCACAACGGATGGATGGATGGATGGATTAATGGATGGACGCAAACACGGTGCACGGGCCGCCACTGCAGGCCCATGTTGTAGCTGCCAACAGGGCAGTTCTTGCAGCTTGCAAACTGTTGCCATGATCCTGGTGCACATGGAAATGAACAGGGGGGGGAAAGCAAAATTGAACGGGACTGGTGAACAGGGGCAGTGGGCATGGCATGGCAAAGGCAGCAGGCAAACAAAGCCGGCAGAAGGAACTGGCCGGCACAGGCCTTGAAGAAAAACAGCCAGCCGGCAGATGAAGTGGGCCGGCACAGGCCTTGCAGCAACACAGCCAGCAGATGAAGCTGGCCAGCCTTTGACGTTCAGTGGAGGTTGGTGGAGTGAGTGCGGTGGTGCTGGCCACTCGGAAGGCGGGCTCGGACCTACCCTACGGTCTCCCTCCCAACCTATCGCCTTTGCCTGTCACTGTCCCTACCCACTCCCTTAATTTGTCAAACCCAATTTAGCCCCAACTTGTTTTTTTTGTTGTTGTTGTTTTTATTTTTACTTCCCCACTATAATTCGTCCCCTAACCCCCTTTATCGTCCTTGTTCGATAACCTATCCTGTCACCTAGCCTACTCCCAACCCTTACGTTCCCTTCCCGGAGGGGAATAAGGGAGAGCTAGCGTCCTGTGTCGAGGCCCGATTCAAGCCTCAGGATGGCCTCCCCAGACTTCAGCGATCTATAACACAAAGTGGGTCCCAGCGGCCCACAACGAGAGCGAGGGGATGGATGGTGCGGAGGGGTACACTTCCTATCTACCACAACCATTTACTTTTAAACTACCCCGGGGCTTTCAACAAGCGCCTCGCGCTTAAACTATTGGTTCTAACAACCCAGATTCCCGTCGTCTGTGTTGGTGTCCTCTCAAATTTCGGGCCTCGCCCCCCAATTTTCTTTCCGTGCCCTCACACGGTCTCATGGCTGGGACGCGTGGCTCCCCTTGGCAGGCACGACCCTCTGCCGATTCTCCTACGATGACACCCCCGGGCACTACACTGCCTCCGAGCCTACCAGCTCCCTAAACACCGGGGAGTGCCCCCCATGGCACCTCCCCTGAAACGCACACGTGGCAGGCTGGCTTCCCGGGCCCCTTTCCAAGGGTCACCCGTGCCCACAACACTGCCCACGCGGCTAACGGCGCCCCGGGCCCCGCACCAAGCGGGCGCACCCGTGCCCACTACGCTATCCCGGCCCCCCATGGGCCCTTGGCCTACTACGGCCGACTAGCCTGGTGCCCGGGGTACCCACTCAGCGATACTCACCTTTCGCAGCCACGCTCCCAGCCCGTCAACAGGGCTCCTGCACCCCTCTAAATGGGTTTCGAGCCTACTTTCCCACCAACAACAAAACGACCTCCATTTTTCAATTTGACGAACCCCTAACTCACTTTACACTGACCCCGGGGTCCCTTGGGCGGGAGTCACTCCTCCCCCCAATCACTCATCGCACCATGCATTCCTCATTCGCTCCACTCACACAGACCCGCTGGCCTCACTCACTCACCAAGCACATGCTTCCACTTCACTCACCAACTCTTCAACACACACACCGCTGAACTCAGCCATCCTTCTACCTACTTCCCCTAACTAACTCGTGCTCCCACGTTGTCCCTTAAACTATAGCATTTTCTATGTCCCTTAAACTTAAACATTAACTATGTCCCTTAAACTTAAACTATTCCAACCCCACGTGCAGCCATGACGTCACCGTGCGCATAAAAAAACACAAGCCCCACGTCTCGAGGGGTTCCCCACGCGAACACATGTGCCCTGCCCGTTGGAGCTGAACACACCCGCTCGCGTGGACAACCCGTCCGGTCCAAATCCGTTTACCTGCCTAAACTTTTGTCCGTCCGCAGGATCGGCAAATCCACCGCGTGCGTTTCCGGACCAGGACTTCACTCCCGCAAGCGAGCACGTGGGGGCCTCGTGCGTTGCACAGCACGGACCTCGCGCTCGCTGCTAGGTGAACCCGGCACGGTGCGCAAAACATCTACAGCCGCTACCCGGCATTCTTTCCTCCGTCGCCGTCGTCGTCGCCATTCAACCCACGCACAACTGCGTGTTACGACGCTCATACACCACTCCATTACACTCACACCGGGAGACGCGGCTGCGTGCTCCCGCATGCCGACCGACATCTCCCTCACATACTGCTCTTTCACACACACGGTCTCCCTTGCACTCGGCCGCTCACTCACTCGTGCCACCTCCCTCGCACACGTGGCTCCATTCACTCGCGGCGTCTCATCCACACACGGCGTGCTGGGAAGCACGCCCTTCGGCACACTTGCCACCACACCACTCACACACGGGGGCGCACTCACACATTGCACCACACACACAGGGACAGCCACACTGGGGATTCGTGTCCCCACAAGAGTCTCCGGGGCCTCTATACCCCCCAAGCTCGGCGTGCACCCGTCCACAGCACTCCTCCCCTCGAACTCGCAAAGCATGACCGAACCCACCTGGTCGTGACTCGCCTCAAGGGGGCATACTGCGTCCCCTCGTTCCTGGAGGAGGCCATCCAGCTGCTCGCACTGGGTCTCCACCCAGTCCGCCAGCTCCCCCTCATGGTCCTCCACTACCTCCGTGTGTGTGTGTACGTCTCTAACCTTGTCATTATCATGCAGTCTCTCCTCTATTTTTTCTGTCTCCCGTGTCTCTATACATTTTCTCTGCTTGTTCTTTATTTCTGTCTCTTCCTGGTTCCTTTTTCCTTCCCATCTGAGTCGTTCATTCTCTCTAAGCCCCATTAGCTGTTCGTTCTCCCTCCGGAGCTCCTCAATCTCCATTGACTCCAATCTCGCTCTCCGTTTTAGTTGTTCAATTTCACACTCATATAGTTGTTGTTTTCTCTCCCACTGTTCCTCCTGCTCTTTGTTTTCCAATCTCATTGTTTCTTTCAATTGGCTCATTTCCTTCCTGTGTTTCATTCGCTGTTCTCTCACTACTCTTCCTCGTTTCCTCTCTTGTCCTTCCTTCTCCAGTTTCATGGTTTTCTTCATTTGGTTCATCTCCATTTTGTGTTTCATTCGCTGCTGTCTCATTACTCTTCCTTGTTTCCTCTCCTGTCTTTCCTTATCCAGTTTCATGGTTTGCTTCATTTGGTTAATCTCGTTTTTGTGTTTCATTTGCTGCTGTCTCATTACTCTTCCTTGTTTCCTCTCCTGTCCTTCCTTCTCCAGTTTCATGGTTTGCTTCATTTGGTTAATCTCCTTTTTGTGTTTCATTCGCTGCTGTCTCATTACTCTTCCTTGTTTCCTCTCCTGTCTTTCCTTATCCAGTTTCATGGTTTTCTTCATTTGGTTCATCTCCATTTTGTGTTTCATTCGCTGCTGTCTCATTACTCTTCCTTGTTTCCTCTCCTGTCTTTCCTTATCCAGTTTCAAGGTTTTCTTCATTTGGTTCATCTCCATTTTGTGTTTCATTCGCTGCTGTCTCATTACTCTTCCTTGTTTCCTCTCCTGTCTTTCCTTATCCAGTTTCATGGTTTTCTTCATTTGGTTCATCTCCATTTTGTGTTTCATTCGCTGTTCTTTGTCTATCTCCTCGTACTCCAGCCTCAGCTTTTCTTTCAATTGGTCAACCTTAAGGCCCGGTCACACCTTGACGTTTTAGCCAACGCATGCCGATTTTTGAATTTTTTTTCTAAAACGCTGGTACACGTTGAATACGTTATGGGTAAGTTTTGATAACATTGAGAGCACGCTGAAAAACACTGCCATACGTCATTGTACGTTGGCTTTAAACGTTGTACTTTTTGGTTGTCCTAAAATTTTTTCATGCTTGAAATTTCACGACGTATGCCGGCGTATGACTCACACGTTCTACTACGCTGGCCACAAGTTGTATGCACGGTCTGCGATCGTTGACAGATGTCAACACATGCTACTTGTAAGTTAATCATAAGTTGAGACACGCCGAGGTAATGTTTAGCGTACCCGAAACTTATTTCTAACCTATGATTAACGTGTTGTTGGCACGTTACGCGATCGTTGCCACACGTCGATAGACGTTACTTTTAAGTTACTCATAGGCTGAAAGACGTCGGTATAATGGATCGTCCTTGCGTCAGCGTCCACGGCCATGGCCAGGACACTTATTTGCAGCATTCTTCAAACTTTTCTTCGGCATGACGAGGATGTTCACACTTCGATGTCTCGCTTGGCTATGATTCCAATTGTCCATTGGCAGCGTCTATTTAAAATAGTCGAGTTTGAACGTTTTAACACGTCCAGAAGAAACGCTTCAAATTTCCAAACTCCAGCGTCAAAAAACAAAGGCGAGTGACAGCAATTTAAATCGTTCATTGTAAACAATGAAAATAGTTGAGTGGTACCGTTTAAAAGTCGTTGAGTGTAAAAAAAAATCCAATTGTTGAGCGCAAGCGTCTACTTTCAATAGTGGAGTTTGAGCGATTTAGCACGTTCAATAGAAACGATTAAAATTTCCGAGCGCCAGCATCAAAAAACAAAGGCGAGTGACAGCAATTTAAATCGTTCATTGTAAACAATGAAAATAGTTGAGTGGTACCGTTTAAAAGTCGTTGAGTGTAAAAAAAATCCAATTGTTGAGCGCAAGCGTCGACTTTCAATCGTGGAGATGCAGCCATTTAAATCGTTGAGTGGCAGCCTATGAACCTACCCGTGGACATGCGGACGCAAGGACGATCCATCATAACCCACACCCTCCCCCTCACACTCACCTACTATTGCCAACATGAACAAACTACTACTAATACTAATACTAATACTAATACTGATACTGTTACTGCTGACATGGACATCGACTCAAAAAGGACTCGAAAACACTGTTGGGTTCCCCTTTTATGAACAGCATTTTTATATACCAATTCCCAAAACCGCTGGGAACACGTCTTTATATGGCAGTTGTAAGCTAGAAACACGTAAATTTTTTTTTTTTTGTCGACCGGAAGACGTCATTGGAATACGTCTACATACGTCGATGTGTGTTGGGACTACGTAAAGAATTGGTTCAAAGCACGTCAAACATAAGTTAGAAATAAGTTTCGCGTAAAAAGACATTACCGCGACGTGTTTCGACTTATGAGTAGCTTATAAGTAGCCTTTGTGGACGTGTGTAAGCGTCCGCATATCGTGTGTAAAACTTATCCCCATCGCATGCGGAACGTGTGTCATACGCCGAGTACGTCGTAAAATTTTGAACATGTTTAAAATTTCTTGACGTACTCTACTTACTACGACGTATGATAGCGTACTTTAGCGTTCTACTCACGTATACCAAACTTACTCATACCGTATTTGACGTGCCCCCAACGTTTTAGACACATTTTTCTTAGGTCGGCATACGCTGGCAAGATCGCCAAGGTGTGACCGCGATGTTGTCACTTCCATTTCTACGGCAGTTATGATTCGAATCGTTGTGCGTCAGCCTTTTAATAGGCTACGTCACGACATCGTCGGCGATGCGTGCAACGCGCTATGCCGAAGTTAGACTATCGTTGGGCATAGGTTGTGTGTAGGCCAACAACAGGTTCAGCATTCGTTGGTATAAGTTATCTATAATACAACGAAACGTTCTGTGTCCATTACTAATATGTTATGCATACGACCAACTCGTTATGAATACGTCCGAATCTTAAAAAAAAACATCAAAAGTTCAACGTCAGCCAGCGTTTTACATACATTTTAATACGTTGCCATCGCTGGCTAAAACGTCAAGGTGTGACCGGGCCTTTAGATTCATGTTCTTTTTGTTTTCTATTCCATTGTTCCTCTCGTTCTTCCCTCTCCAATCTCGTTGTGTCCTTCAATCTCCTGATTTCTCCTTCCTGCTTCATTCCTTGCTCCTTTACTTTCTCCTCGTATTCAAACCTATTTTTTTCCTTTTGTCTTTCAGTTTCAAATTCATACTCTTTCAGTTTTCTATTCCACTGTCTTTCTTGTTCCTCCTTCTGCAATCTCGTCATTTCTTTCAACTGACTGATTTCTTTCTCCTGTCTCATTTGTTCTTCCTTCATTACTCTTTCTTGTTCCTCATTCTTTAGTCTGGCCTTCGCTTCCAGCTGTTCGATCTGTACAGTGTGGTTTCTTAAAGTTTAATTTTCCGTTCTCTTCCTTTCCTCTTTTAACACTCTCAGTTCGTTTTGTAGTTCCCTCTCTTTGTTTTGGTGTTTCTGTAACTCAGAAGCTTTCTTTTCCAATTCCTTTCTCATCTCCGCACACTCCGACTTTGCTTTGGCTTCTAACTGTTCAATCTGCTCAGTGTGGTTCCTTAATGTTTCATTCTCTGCTGTCGTTCTTTCTTCTCTCACCATCCTCAACTCGTTTTGTAATTCCCTCTCTTTGTTTTGGTGTTTCTGTAACTCAGAAGCTTTCTTTTCCAATTCCTTTCTCATCTCCGCACACTCCGACTTTACTTTGGCTTCTAATTGTTCAATCTGCTCAGTGTGGTTCCTTAACGTTTCATTCTCTGTTCTCTTCCTTTCCTCTTTTAACATCCTCAGTTCATCTTTTAATCCTCTTTCTTTGTTTTCATGTTTCAGTATCTCAGAAGTTTTTGTTTCTAATTCCTCCCTCAATTTGCGTGCTTCTTCACTCATTTCATCTCTTCTTTCCACCGCTTCCCTCCTCAATTCGTCCCTTTTTTTTACTGTATTCATTTAGTTTTTTCTGCCATTCCTTTCCCATTCTTATCTCCCCTTCCAGGATATCTCTTTTAAACTGGCTTGCCCTTACCTCTCGCTTCAGTAGTTCCAATTCCCCATCTTGTTTGCGTTTTTCCTTTTCGAGCTTTGTTTTCCTTTCTCCTTCCTCCCTCAATTCTCCCTGCAGTTCTTTGAACTGTTCTGACTTTTCCAGCAATTCCTCTGTCCTTTCCTCCAGCTGTCTCTCTCCTCTTTTTATCTTCCATTCTAGGCTTTCTCTTTCCTGATTGCCCTTCAATTGTTATCTCTTCTTCAATTGTTATCTTATCTCTTCCTTCAATTGTTCCAACTCCCCATCGTGTTCACATTTTTTCTCTTCCAACTGTATTTCCCTCACTCTCCCCTCCAGTTCTTTGAACCGCCTTGCTTCCTCCAATAATTTTTCCATTAATTGTTTTACTTCCAAGTCGTGCTCCTTTTGTTTCTTTTCAAGCTCGGTTTTCCATTCTTCCTCCCATTGTTTCCTTTCCTGGGAGATACCAATCTGCTGTTCCTCTATTCTTTTGTTCAGTTTGCTCTTCGCATATTCCAACTGACGGGTATAAAACACTACCAAATTCTTTTTCCCACATAGTTCGTCGACTCTATTGGCCAAGTCATGTTTTTGCCACCGAATTCGTTCCAGTAAATCGTCCAATCGCTGTGTCCCCCCGTACACGTAATTTTTCCGAAGCTCGTCTGCGTGCCGTTGTGACTCGTCCACTCCACTTTGCACCTCCTCGATATATTCTTCATAACGCTTCACCTTTTCCAAGACATCCCCCAATTGTGCCTGAAGCCTGCCAATGCTCGCATAGTCATCCTGCCACGCCTGCCATGGCACATGCCGTGACCACGTGCCTTGAACCGGTGACTGGGAGCTCACGCCCCGTGCTGTGCCATTAATATCAGCCCGCTCCGTGCTGTGCTGAGGTGCGATCGCGCTGCCATTGTGCGACTCCGTTTGCCGGCAAAGTTCGTGCTCAAGCCACTCCCACTGACCACAGTTAGTGGTGGGGTTATAATTATAAAAAGAACCGACCTGGGCCATGGATCCCACATGACTACATATACCTAATACCCCCGGCTCCCGCTCGCCTTGAGACGCCATATTATTTCTCGTAAAGGGTTAATTTAAATCGCTCGTAATTTGGAGGGAATCGGGGGTCGCTCCTCTCACCCCTGGACCGATTCCCGTGAATTTGGAGACAGGAGAGCCCATTTTCCCGCTCTCCGACACCAGTGCCGCGAGGAGGGGGATGGGTTTGTATCCCACTCTTGACACCAGTGTTGCGAATTCGTGCCCGCCGGCGTGCTAGCGGCCACGTAACTCGAATCGCGGCACGTCGCCCACCGGACGGACAATTCCGTCGTGACCCTCTCGGACTAACGCCGGGAACTAGTCACGGGTGGGCCTTTCGGCCTCACCACAATCGTGCCAATCGCCCCCCCGCGTGGGATAGGGTTGTTCGCCAAATTCGACCGACCTAAGTACCCACACGGAGGGTAGACCGGGTGATCGCACCTCGCCGCAGGTCGACCCCGGACATGGGCCACTTAAGCGACCCGTTCCGTACTATCCGGATAACCGAGCGGTGCTATCGTCAACCTCGACGGTTCCGATTAATTATCGGGCATATTTAGCCCACTACCAACGCTTTACGTGAAGTAAGATGGAGATTCAATTAAAGAAAAGACGAAGCGAAACAGGAAAAACAGTTCAACATAAGGCACATTTATTCCGTGGCACACGGAAAGCACACATATACAATTACAACAATTATGCACCAAAAGCAATTGCAACGAAAGAAACACAACAATGCAGAGATACTACCGACTACGCGAGCACACGGCAACACTTACACAGTTTTACTTTACAGACGGCGCCGACAACACATATACTCAAAAGCAAAAGAAAAGGGCCACCCTCAACGACAAGGGGGCTGACGGGGCTGTGGGCGCGAGACCGGGTGGAGCCTACCCGTCTTGTGATGAGCCGCAAATATGGCGGCGGTGCCCCGACTCTGCGCTCCTCCGCGGGTTTCGTTGGCACTGCTTGGAATGGGGTGGGAACGGGGCCCCCTTTCCGCACTATCTCAGCGCGGGGGGGAAAAAGGGGGGAATTGTTGATGCTCTGGGGAAAGAGGATAGCTGGCTTGCTTGGGTCCCGCGACGAGCGACTCCATTGCGACCTCGACCGCATTCCCAGCTTCCCCTCTCTGCAGCTCCCCGACAGACTCCGAACCCCGACAGACTGACTTTCCTCCAGACCCGTCTTGACTGCTGCTGCCACACTCCGCCGCCGCCACACCTCTCCAACTCGCCCGAGCCCAAAACTGACTGAATTCGCCCTGCGCTCGACGCTTTATAGTACGGCAGGAGAACCCATATGCAAATTTCCGGATCAGGATGAGCTCGGGGGCGGAGCCACGCTCGCCCATTGGACGGAGGAAAAGTGGGCGTGAACCTCCCCTGATCCTCGAATTTGCATATATCGATTCTACTCCGACGCGCCTGGAGGCGGGGCCAAATCGCCCCGCGCTTGCTGATAGGATGGAACAGAAGTGGGCGTGTATCATTCCTGATCCGACTTTTCCTCGGAAAGGCCGCTTTTTGCACCCGCGGCTCAGCGCGCGTCCCGCACGAGGCCAGGACAGCCTGACGCTCGGCGTTCACAAGCGGTGCGGGAATGGCGGCAGAAGGAGGAGAGGTGAAGGTGGTGGAGGGTTTATTGTGGTGGTTTATGGCCATGGCGACGCTTGGAATGGTGGTGATGCGATGTTTGCGAGAGCGAGTTGTGAAGGTAAAGGTCGTGGCTGTTGGCGTTGTTGTTGTTGTGAAGCGGCGTTGAGGTTGGTGGTTGTTGTGTGATGGCAGTTGAGACGTGGTTGGCTCAAAATAAAGATAGAACAGAAAAACGGCTATCTTAAAGGGTCGCATCGTGAATGAATCACACAAGGTTTCCGTCATCATTGTTTGATGCAAGGAATCACCACACGTCTGTCAAGGCCAGGAGCACAATCCTGGATGGGTTGCCACTCGAACGTTTTATACTCGAATGTCTCATTATTTCCAGTAAGCTGGTACTCATTTTGCCAACCGCGGAAGGTTATAGGCTGAGTCAACACACCTGGTGTTATTTTAATGGCACAACAGGAGTTGAAATTCAGGACCCCAAGATATTAAGCCACCTTGACCGTTAAGCCAACACCAGGAAACTATCATTAGTTCGGCAGCTTCTTTTTTAATGGACAAACTGACAGCAACATCTTCATTCCACTGCAACAAGCTCTATGTTGATATGCGAAGAATGTAAATAAAAGCCTTCAGTCGCATCTAAAACTAGAGGGGGAGCACTGGCTAGAGTGCAAAACCTCCGCCTCCAATACTGCTGGGTCACTCAAGTGAACTTGATATCCTATTCATTCAATTTGACGTCAACAGTGCTCACAGAGTTATAGTTTGCAACTTTCCCTTTTACTTTTAACTTTTACATACTCAATTCATTCATCATAACTAGATTCCTTGAGACAGAAATTGATTTTATGTGGGTATATCCACCTGAAGTTCTAAAATCAGCCGCAATTATAATTTTGGCATGTTTTTTATTGGAAATCACTTATAACATGTAGAAATGCAAAAAGAAAAAAAAAATCGAAATTTTGTTGAAAAAAAAGTTGCAAATTTTTTTTTTTCTCTAACAATTTTTTTTTTGGGGGAGGGCGGTTAGAAATCACTCATAACATGTAGAAATGCAAAAAAAAAAAAAAATTCAAATAATTTTTCAAAATGGCCACCATAGTGGCCATATTGCATTTTGGACCAACTCCAAAATCTAATGGCATGATCCTTGGACCATACCTAATCCCCCCACCAAGTTTCGTCGAAATCCGTCGAGTTTTTCCGTAATACTGTTCACATACAAACAAACAAACAGAAAGGGGTGAAAACAGTAACCTCCGATCTTCGATGGCGGAGGTTAACCAGATCCTTTGGGATATCTCTAATTTCTTACCTCTACTGTACATTACCCCGGCTCATTTAAGTGAATACGTACAGTATATTAGTAATCACATCTTTGTCCTTCAACCTTTCCACATGCAAATATTTCTTAAACCATAGCTGGAGATTTGTTTTATTTTCATTATTGAAAGTCGAATACCAAAAACAATTTACGACCATCAATTGGTGGAAACAATCATTGTTGCCAGGTGTTTGAGGACATGAGACATGTTCAAGCTGATGTCAATTTGACCTGTGGACCAGCACACAAGGCCTGCTCTTTTGAAGGATACAATACAGGGGGCTGAAAAAGTAGGTATACAGTAATGAAAAAGAAAACGTGCACACAAAACGTATTTTATTGATTATACAAGCAGATCAATAATAACATACTAAATGCATATCAATTATAGCATATTATACAAGCATATCAATAATAACATACTAAAATAATTCCAGTATTAAATGAATCCAATCACCACTATTATAATACTGGTAATACTGGTATAATCCTTACTGTATACCTACTTTTGCAGCCCCCTGTATATTTAACACGTACAAGTAAGTGCAAGTACCCTAGATACAACAATCCACTTCACATCGAGCCCACCCCTGCACAGAAAATAGCAATTTGTAAGCAGATTTTATTGAATATGGAGAAGTGTACTGCATATAATTTTTCACAATGTTGCGATGTGCTTCTAATGCTTACACATGGATGTTTCATTCACTGTAAGCAGGCTCAAGCAGGCAGGAGAACCGTCTCAACGTCAATCTGCAGTAATGAATCCTAATCTGGTTTGCCCTATGTGACGTAATGTTAGACTGTTTTTGATTATGTAACATCTTTATTGTTATTTGGCAGGAGTGTTGAAATGACTTTCCTGAATTAAATAATTATCTGTTGCTTGTCGAGTTCATGCCAGAAAATGTGAGGAGGATCGAGGCTGTGAGGGAGGAGTATCTGCATTGAGAAACCTGTCATTCTTGGGATATAATGTTAATCTGGATGTCCCTTCTGCAATGTGAATATATAAAAAAAAAAATCCCATAGCCTCTTTCCCACAAATAGACCTTTGGGCCAGTATCCTGGCTCTCCTGGCCACATTCGCAACCTGCCTCAATCTGACTACCTTTCTCCATAATCAACGCCAGCGGCAACTTAGATCTGATTTCCATTAGCCCATATTCCCTTGCCATTATTATCGACACCCAGATGTGCGTATAAGTGTTTTCTCTCAACCTCTATTATGAGAATTTCGAGAACACGAATTAATACATTTTATGTTTTTATTTTGTTTTGTTTTTTTACCCTCGCCAGAGGAGAGGGTATTGCATTTGGGTCCGTTTGTCCGTTTGTCTGTCTGTTTGTCTGTCTGTTTGTTTGTTTGTTTGACCGCACAGAACTTTTGTGTTTTTTTTCTCTGCAACTGCTTGTCGGATTGAAACGAAATTTTCACCATTGGTGTGACTCCTCATGTAGAATATCTTAATGATAATTATGGCGTCACAGATCACGTGGTGTGGCAGCCATTTTGAAAAATGGGGAAAAATTGGACCTCCATCTCTGAAATCGCACCAAGGAAAAAATTGAAACTTGGCACATAGCAAGCACTCCTCATGGGGAATGAGTGTGGTTTTTTATGGCGTAATAGGTGCCCTCATTATGATGTCATAATTGCATATATAGACCGCCACATCTGATCAGCATGAAAAATTTTGAGTCATCTTGGGATAAAATGGTCCACAGAAAATAAACATCATGACATCATCGGTCACGTGATTTGGCAGCTATATATATATATATATATATATATATATATATATATATATATATATATATATATATATATATATATATATATATATATATATATATATATATATATATCTTCTTTCGGCTGCTCCCGATAGGGGTCGCCACAGCGGATCATCCGTATGATCCGCATAGTGATTTGGCGCATGTTTTACGCCGGATGCCTTTCCTGACGCAACCCTGGTCGCCTCTTACGACACAGGGATATGGTACACCGATTTTAACTGGGTTATACACCAGCTCAGTATACTGGTACTCATTTCGCCGACCTCAGAAGGATGACAGGCTGAGTCAACCCCCTGGTGTATTAATTCAGTGGCCAACGGGGCTTGAACTCAGGACCTTTTGGATCCCAAGCCGCTGCCCTAACCACTGCGCCAACACCAGGATGGATATATATATATATATATATATATATATATATATATATATATATATATATATATATATATATATATATATATATATATATATATATATATATATATCTATATATATATATATATATATATATATATATATATATATATATATATATATATATATATATATATATATATATATATATATTTATTTTAAACCTTCAAAAATCTTCTCTGAAGTGGCTGAGCAAATTGAGGTGAAACTTTATACGTATGGCCTCCTGTCCATGAGGAACAAAAGGTTCACACATATGATATCATAGGTCACATGGTTTGGTAGCCATATTGGATTTACCCGAAAACCTATAAGAAATACACCACTCAAAAGAAGTCCTGGCGAGGGTCTGCAATCTCTGAAACCTCTTTTTCTTGTTTAACTTGTTTTCGTCAAATTTAGTTCAAGTACAAAGTGGACATGGACAAGCTTTGCATTTTAGAGATGCTTTCTAGTTATACCTCCACCACCAAAGGTGGACAGAGGTTATGTTTTCACTCCTGTTTGTCTGTCTGTCTGTGAGCAAGATATCTCAAAAAGTTCTATATGGATTCAGACGAAATATGGTAGACAGGTTGGGTGTGTGACAAGCAAGAAGTGATTCCATTTCGGCGAAGATCTGGATCCAGCCTCTCAGCGGGATCAGCGGGATATGCTCCATTCATATCAGCAGGATACAAAAAATATACTGTTCAGCTTGGTGAAGCTATGTCAGGGATATGTGTTCTACAGAGTGCCGTCCTAGTTCGTATTTCATTCATCTCAGGTTCATGGTCGGCAGGATGTTGCAGTGGTAGTCGGGTCACGCACCTGCCTCTAACGCCTAAGTTGTCTGGTCCGAGTTTGATTCCCAACCCACCGAGAAACCGTTGGGTTGGTACTTCATAAGTAGGGTGCCACATCACAAAATGTGCTGTCCCTCGGAAAAAATGTTAAGCCGGGTGTCCTGTTTTCCAGCTTTAGTTGGTGGAAGTTAATGATCCCACAGTGTGTTTCGTGAAAAGTAATGAAGTGAGTTGTCGCCGACACCATGAACAACATTCCCATCTTGAATTTCTCACCAACTCACACTATTGGGGTGAGTTCCAAAATTGTGGCCCTCACTCAATAAGTCGAATTGAGAGAGACCTTTATCCAGAAGTCGACGGAAATATAGGCTGGAAGAAAAAGAAGAGGGCTCGATCGGTAAACGCAATAAAATCACAGACGTCGCTGGAGTACAAGGATCATGGACAAATGTGTCATAGTATATGGTATTATTGGGACCAAGATGGGTTCTGATGATCATTGTTGGATATTTAGACTTTTTGTTCACATATGATTGCTCAGAACCGAGATGACATTCGATTGGAATCATTACGAAAGAAACATAGGACATGAATCACGTGATCCGCATGATCAACCTATATTCTTGACATCATTTTATAACTGGTACATCCTATAAGGTATCTTGGAGCCTGGTTCAGATGAGAAGCCCAAACAGGCCAACTCAAACGACAATTTCACCCATATTTTGTGACATACTCACTGTCCTTTTTATTTGTATGATTTTTTTTTTCACTCTATTCATATTCCATTCATCATTTTTTTCTTTTTTTTTCAAGTTTTTCTGTCTTATATTCACCTTTCTGAGTTCCATTTTCCCGCGAAATTGTCACTACCCCCGTTGCATTCTCCGCCCTCTTTCCTCCCCTTTCCCCACTCGTCTCCACCTTGTTTCTCCACTCGCTGTCGCTCCACCACCCTGCGTCGTCACGCTCTCCCTCTGGAGTGCCAGCAATGGCAGAGCCGGGATGTTTGCTCCGCTCGGGGGACATCGTGTCGCTGTACGCCGAGGGCACCGAGTCCGGCTTCGCAAGCACTCTCGGGTGGGTCCCAGACCGTTCGCTGCCGAGTCATCGCTATTTGGCTCCTTTCCACTGCGCTCATCTGACATCTCGCCTCCGCACTGTGCATTACGTGCTTTATAGCCTTGCCTTGAATTTGTCTAAGGGAAAACTTTTTGACTTTTGCATGTGCATTTAATATGTTTGTTTTTTTAAACAAAAAACATGCATTGATAACATATATATATATATATATATATATATATATATATATATATATATATATATATATATATATATACATATATACAGATTATAACATTCCTTTATGGATGTGTTGATGTGCATACATTATCTGTGTCTTGCTCGACCTTGTCACATCACCTTACAATGATGTCTTTTGGCTGTGCCTGGTCAGGCATTTGTAGATGAGCAGTGATTCGTCGTGCAAGCTCGATGCTTTCTTTTGTTGTGCTTTGCCATCTTCAACCTTGTCCTTTTTACATTTGAACACTTTGCAAATATTGCCATTCCAGTGTACGCCTCCCCTTTCCTGATATGTATTCTTTTTCGATTGTGTTTTGCTGTGCTGAGCTTAACTGGATCGAAATACAAGTATATGCTCCAGCTTGCCTGTCAGGTACCTTGCTGTGCCGTGGACTACTTGCCATGTCTCGCTGTGCGGTTGCCACAGTCATTTATGTACTGAGTTTTAATTATTTCCAGACCTGACGAAAGACGCAAGTAGTAATCATAAATACATGCACACTTGTGTGTACACACACACACACACACACACACACACACACACACACACACACACACACACACACACACACACACACACACACACACACACACACACACGCGTACCAAGTGGGCTCACGAGTGGGGTTTCTTGGACTTCCTGACCACTTCCTGACCTCCAAACCTGAAGCCAACAGGTCACAGATAACTTCTTCATTTGAGGAAACGAGACCTAACAGGGACTTCCCGCCCAATGTTGCATTACCTATTGGTGACCTAATTACCTCTACTGGGGAACCGCGCTCTCAACGTCCCATGCTTATTTACTTAATAAGTATGGTCAAACAATACCAGAAGGCACATATTTACAGGTACATTATTCCCAAGCACATATTACAATCACAATTACTGAAAAGCACATGCAAAAATCAGACACAAAGAAAAGCAATTGTCCTGAGCACAGAAGTTTCCTTTAACAATCTCAAGGACAGAAAGACACGCCACACTCGCACTGGGAAGAGCAGAGAGCAAGAGGGAGAGAAAGAAAGAAGAGAGAGGTGTGGTTGCAGCTCCTCGTTATGTCACATAAGCAGGTGGGCTTGGGTTGGTCCAGAGTCCAAGGAAGGGAAGGGAGAAGGGGAAATGTGGTGCAATGTAGGTGTGGTGTCTGAATGTCGTGTATCGTTGGAGCCGCCGTTCCTGAAAACCGCGTGCTGCATTCACCCTTGCAGCAAATTAATACCCATTGGTCCACCTGGTGTCAGCTCCACCGCCAATATGGATTAGCAACCGCCCGTGCTTCAGCAAACAGGAACGGCTTAGCAGACAGGAATGGCTTGTGGCAGACAGCTCTTGGCAGATGTGGTTCAGCAGCAACTCTTGTCAGAGCTTGGGTAGGCAGACGGCAGCTCCCCATCTATTCCCCCGCTCACCTTTTATTGAGGCAGGAGTGAGGCATTGCATTGCTCTTCGGCATTGAATATCAACTTTGTTATGTCCTCTGCTCATTTGTCTGCACATGGCCATAGTTATAAGGGTTGATCCAAAAACTTCACAATACCCCAACAGAGCAGTTTTGGCATTTCTGACGTGTTGAACACTTTAACATCTCCGACAGTATTGCTGCACCTGATGACTGCAATATTAGTGCTG
This sequence comes from Eptatretus burgeri, assembly GCF_056783735.1. Classification (NCBI taxonomy): domain Eukaryota; kingdom Metazoa; phylum Chordata; class Myxini; order Myxiniformes; family Myxinidae; genus Eptatretus; species Eptatretus burgeri. Next base: position 25,395,130 of record NC_140970.1, on the reverse strand, counting down.
AGACTGACCTGCACAATAGTTTGGACAATGGTGTCAGTGTGGTTGTGATGCGGGAAGATGCAGGGGAAAACAGGATGGGGAGAAGGATTTGAACGGATGGAGGACTGAAGGTCTTAAAGTTGATCAAATGAAGAAAAGTTCACAGGGTTTGAGAGGTAGTGGTGCTCACGTAAGATTTGAATGTGTCATTGCAATTGTGGTGTTAATGCAGTTGTGGCGTGGGAAGGTACAGGGGAGAACAGGATGGGGAAAATGACTTGAAGGGATGGAGAACGGAAGGTATTTGAAATAGAATGAAATGAAGAGAAGGGTTTACAGGGTTTGTGAAGGGAAGGCTTTTAGAAAAGCATGGGGACAGAGGTTTGGGGGTGAAAGGGTGAGAACTTGGGATGGATGGGATTGGTGGATTGAAGGATTGAAAGTAGGAAATCACCAGAAGATGGGACATCACAATGGGGATGGAACATTTTTATACTCACCACACATTTTCTCCCAAACCTGATCTGAGGGGCAGGGCCAGGACTAAGTACATTTACGAATGAAATATCTAACTCGGGAATCCCTTTATGTGTTGAATGCTCCTCGTCGATGAATTAAGATCAGGTCAGGTCAGGTATGGGAGCATGTGCCAGAACAGCGCGTCGCTGCGTCCACTTTCCGCCGGTACTCCAGGGGCCTCCGTCTGGCCATCCCCCAGGCAGATGCCAGGCCCATCCCCATCTCCTTGAGATGATGGTCAACCTGTTGCAACCATGAGGCACGTGGTCGACCCACTGGCCTCCTCCACTCATGAGACTCCCTCGCTGAGAGAATCTGGTGAGCAGGATCAGAGTCAGGAAAACGAGCCACATGTCCATACAGCCGCAACTGACGCTCACGGACTATGCAGGTAACAAATCTCATCCGAGTCTCTCTCAGCAACCGCTCGTTGGACACAAAATCCGACCAGCAATAGCCAAGGATTCTCCGAAGAGACCCGGTACCAAAGGAATTAAGTCTCCGTCTCAGATCCTTGGTCAGAGTCCAAGTCTCGCACCCATAGAGCAAGACTGGAAGTACCAAGGACCTGAAGACCCGGACTTTCGTCCTCCCGCACAGGTACCGGCAGCGCCACACCCCATGATCCAGTGAATCCATGACTCCCCAGGCCCGACCCAGACGTCTATTGACCTCTGACTCGCAGCCAGCAGAGACATGAATATCACTGCCAAGGAAAGTGAATCTCTCCACGACCTCAACATCCTCACCACAAACAGACACAGACAGGACAGCAGCATCCAAGATGTCACGGAAAGCCTGGATCTTCGTTTTGACCCAAGAAACCCGTAATCCCAACGGCTCCGACTCCTCATTCAGCACCTCGAGGGCCCCCAAGAGGATGTCTAAAGTCTCCGCAAAGATGACTGCATCATCTGCAAAGTCAAGGTCCGAGATCTTGACATTCCCAAATGACGCACCGCAACTTGATCTCTCCGACATCCTCCCTAGAATCCAGTCCATACAAGTGCTGAAAAGTGTGGGGGCAAGTACACATCCCTGACGAACTCCAGTAACAACTGGAAATAAGTCAGAGATGGTACCACCACACTTCACAGCACTCTCAGTACCAGAGTAGAGTTCAGACATCAGATCGATCAGTTTTGGTGGTACCCCACGAAGACCAAGAATCCTCCAGAGAACATCCCAATTCACTGAATCGAACGCTTTACAGAGATCAACATAGGCTGCAAGCAGCCCCTGCCGAAACTCTCGTCTGCGTTCGGTGAGGACACGAAGTGCAAGGATACGGTCAATTGTTGACCTCTTTGGTGTAAAGCCTGACTGCTCTGGACGCTGGTGCTCAAGCAGATGGTGGCGAACCCTATCGAGAATTATCCGAGCAAAGACCTTGCCCGGCACTGAGAGCAGCGTCACCCCTCGGTAGTTGTTGCAGTCTTGGCGATCACCCTTCCCTTTCCAGAGAGGGACAACAAGGCCCCTCTTCCAGTCAGTTGGGATGATGCCTGTGTTCCAGGCAGAGCACAAAACTGCATGCAACGACACGAGTGCAGCATTTCCACCAGCCTTGAGAAGTTCGGCATGGATGCCACAGATCCCTGGAGCTTTGCCCCATTTCAACTGGTTCACCGCAGCCCGTGTTTCCACAAGCGTAGGTGGACCACAGTTGATTCAAGGGTCATCAACAGGGATTGTAACACCCTTGACGTCCAACTCGACAGCTGGGGGACCAGCCTGGTACAACCGCTCAAAGTAACCGGCCCAGCGGGCCTTCACTTCAGACTCCTCTGTCAAGAGCCTACCACTCTCTGCTCGAACTGTAGTGCTCCGAGGGATGGGCTTGGATGAACGTAATGCGCGAATTCCCCTGTAAGCGGGACGAGAATCACCTGTCCACAGGTGATGCTCTACCCCCTCACAGATTCCTCGCACATAGGCTTCCTTGTCCACCCTCAGTGCACGTACAGTTTTACGCCTCAGCTCCCTGAACAGCTCAGCTCTGCCATTCAGCCTGGCCCTGCGACTCTGGTCAATGGTATCCAGTGTCCCTTGAGAGACAAAATTCTTCTTTGCCCTGCGGTGAGCTCCAAGGCATCCACCGGCAACATCAAGGACGGTGGTCTTGAAGGCGCTCCACAACTCTTCAGGACCCCCAAAGCACCCAGACCCCCCAAGTGTCCACTCAGCCTGTTCGCAAACTCCTCAGCTACTCTCTCATCCCTGAGCTTGGCAACATCCAGTCTCAGCTGGGATGGTACCATTCTCCAGGATTTAAGGTGCAGCTTTAGAGTTGCTACAACAAGCCTGTGGTCAGTATTGAGGAACTGAGCACTCCGGTAGACCCTGCAGTTCTGGATCATCCTCCAACGACCGTCAATGAGGACATGGTCAATCTCCTTTGCCACACCGCCAGCGTTGGAATACCAAGTCCAGCGATGAGCTTGTGGGCGCTGAAACCATGAACCAGCCACCCTAAGTCCATGACTTCTTGCAAAGTCAAGGAACTTAGTGCTATTCTGGTTCATAGTTCCTGACCCATGGGGACCAACACACACCTCATAACCGTCCCTATCACTTCCAGTCGATGCATTGAAATCCCCCAAGACTAGAAGTGTATCTCGTCTGGGGCACTGATCAACCACAGACTCGAGCGTGGCGTAGAATGCATCCTTCACGGTGAGATCACTCGCCTCAGTCGGAGCATAAACAGAGACCAGGGAAATGACACCTAAGGAGTGACAAATCCTTAATCTCATAATACGCTCGTTGACCGGTGTTACCTCAATTATCATTGGGGTCAGCTTATTGGACACAGCTACAGCAACTCCTTGGGTATGGTAACCATCAGAGCGACCAGACCAATAGTAGGTGTAACCACCCACCATTATCTCGCCGCAATCCGGTCTCCGAACCTCAGAGAGAGCTGCAATCCCGATGTCCAAACACTTGAGCTCAGATAACAGAGACAGGTGATCATCCTCTCTTAGGGATAGGACATTCCAGGCATCGACCCGAAGGGACCGCCTCAGGTTAACCCAAGGAGACCGCCGTCTGGTGGACGACACCTCAGCACCACTCCGACACACTCTCCCGCAATCTGACCCAGGGATGTTACCCCGTGGTTTCCCTCCTATCAAAGATTGGGGGTCCCGAAGGCTTTGCCCCAATCCCGTCATCCGGTGAGCTGCCCTGCGAAGGGAAGCTGCACAGGACGTACTCCCACGGAGTGGGTTTTCAGATTTTTTTTGCGTTTTTGCGTTTTGCGGAATGAAGGGTTTTACGGTGGCCGGAGTGCAAATCCTGCCACCAACCTCCTAATAAGAAGTGACCCAACTGCAGGAGGACGTCCGCAGACACAGTTGGGCACTAGATATGTGCCCTAGTGATATGGGCACTAGTATGAATTAAGATCCATACTTTTAATGTGAATACTCATTTCACCGAAACAAATGAAAAGTGTGCCATATGATGCTTACCAGTGCACTACCCTATTTTTTGAAAAATCTTTGATGGATTCCCATTTCCAATAGCTTTCTTAGGCAATCACCCTATTTCTGGAAGTACCAATCTCCACTCGTTCAAAGTGAATTTAAGCTGATTTTGTACATTCCACTATTTAGATTTTGGGAAAACCATATCTTTAGCAAGATAAAAGATTTGAGGTGATATTTTGATTCATTTCAAGTTGTCATTTTGTGTTGATATTTTGAGTGATTTGAAATGGAGTGGAAATATGGAAATGAGCAGAAGTGGAAGTAACGCCATAGTGAGTATAGCATGGAAGAGATGTCTGATTCAAAGACTCAAAACATTCAAGCAGTTAAAGAAAGTTGTCAAGGTCCGACAGAAGGATTCAGTTATCCCAATGAGAATGGATCGTATGTTATTTGCACGAATGGCTCTGTTGGCACAGTTTTCAAAAATTGACCTGAAAGAAGTGATTCAGTTATCCTTAGGTCAACTTTTGTGGGCCTTTTCTGATGTATATAGCATGCCAAGGAAGACAAACAAAGCCAAGCTCCTACAGCTATTAGAGAAAGGAACTCTTCCAGCAGATCACTATCCTAGGCATGCAACAAGCATATTTGACGGAATGGCAGTGCTTCAGAAGTTTCAACCTTCTCGTGGATCAACATTTCACACATTAGCTGAAACAGCTTTTCAGATATGTACAAGTCAAGTTAGCCGAAGTGTGCATGTAGTTTTTGACATTTATTTGGATGTTTCTGTAAAGAATCCTGAGCAAGCCAAGAGAACAGGTGTAAGTTTTGAGGGTGTAAGACACAAGAACATTTTCCCAATGTATCCGATAAAGTGTTGAAAAAATTTAATGGCTTTTCAATCAAATAAGAGAAATTGTGAAGTTTCTTTTTTCTGAATTGAAAAAGCCAGAGTTCACGGGCATGCTAGAGGAGGGAAGACAATAGAGGTGACAGAGGGCAGCACCTGCTGGGGAATATGAAAACAAGGATGTGATATTGTTCCTGAGTTGGAGTAGTCACAAGTGGAGGCTGATAAACACATGATTTTTCCATGCAAAACATGTGAATGGTCCGACAGTTATTCATGCTGTTGATACAGACGTCTTCATATTACTTCTTTGGCACAGTTACTGTATCTGCTTACAGATGCACACATGAAATTCGGTAAGAAGTCAAAGACGAGAATAATCAAAATCGATAAGACAAAATTAAGCCTATTGCCAAAATTGCATCTTCAAATTTCAAGCCAGGAATTCTGCAGATCTGTAATTGAGACGTACACTTTCACTGGATGCAATTCAATTTCTGCTTTTGCTGGTAAGGGAAAGGCTAAAGCACTGAAATTGCTGGTTTAGGTAGCATCAAGGTTTTGTGGAAGTCTTCGCATCACTTGGAAACACATGGGAAGTACCAGAAGAATTGCACAACAAAGTGAAAGAATTTGTTTGCACTTTTTATGGAAAGCGACTACAAAATGTCGATCCTTTTCATTATCAGCTCGATTGCACAGAGGCTGGTAAGGTTGAGCCTGATGCTGTACCACCTTGCAAATCAATGCTTTGCCCTCCATGTGACAAGGACAAATTATCAAGCAGTGATATGGAGACAAGCTATCTTTCAAATGCCGGACACTCCTTCTCCGGATGGTTGTGGATGGGACATTAGTGAAAATTCAATTTCAATAAAGTGGCTTGTCAGTATCCCTGCCCCTGACAAAATCATGGAATTGTTAAGCTGTACATGTAAGAGATCTTATAAAATTGACTCATGTTGTTTGCAAGCAAAGTTGAAATGTAGAGATAGATATATGTGCTATTGAATGTGATGAAATGGAAACAGAGGCAGAACAAACTGATCTAAATACGTCTGCTGAAAATGATGATGACTCTGACGATGATTTGTAAATAGTAGTTTACATGTTGCTGCAGATTTTTTATTTTTATTTTAATTAATGGATTGGTTATCAAGGACTTTGAGATTCGGATATGACTACAATTTGCAAGGTAAAATCCCTTTTTAACTTTAAAAAAACTGGTCTTTCCGCTCGGATAATCCGAAAAGCTACGAGTTAGCTGAGAATGAAATTTCAAAACCAAATACTGTACCGTATTTTCTCAAATAACTGCCTTGGGGCACTTAATCAAGTGCGGCACTTATTTGAGGAAATACGGTACACACTTTGATGTGTAACTTGCAAAGTTGTAAGAATGTTTCTTTGAAGAAAACACATTTTGATCATTCATGAAATTTGAAGAGCATATAGACCACGGTTTGTTGATAAGCAACCATTTTCGTCCATCGATCATACTTTTTCAAAATCTGTGTACCAAAGAAAATATTTAAAAACATATTTCACTTGTTTCGGCCATGTGAGTATTCAGCACTATACAGCTAATAGACGATCCACCCCGGGGTTCATTTCCATAACTGCAACACTACCCCTTACTCCGTACCAGACTCAGCCTGAGTCTGTCGGCTTCTGTGCGCGTAATAGGTGTAGTTCCCATTCACACAATTATCTCACCTATCGGATCCTTGAGTGGGACATTTGTTTACACAGAGAAAGTTCCATACATGTCCCTCTTTTGAAAATAATGAAACCTAATGTGTTGTGTTGATTATCCTACACATTCATACGATGCACGCATCTAACCTTACACAGTTATAAATTCAATGACTAAACACATATCCAGGTGGGCTCAAACACACTACATTATTTACAATTTCCCACACTGGTCCAGGATCTGCAACAAAAAGAAAGAAAAGAATGGTCTTCGGCACCCTTCTTGGCAGCAGGCCATCATGGCCATCAAATGGTCCTTGCTGTTGAAGACAGTCTTTTTAAATGGACGACAGCAGGCCAGCACAGCCACAGAACGAGTGGTCCCTTTGGCAATCACTGATGATAGGATGGCCCGGCCACAACGCAAGTGTTTCTCTGCCCAATATTGCTGGGTCCTTTATGGCCCACAGCACATGTGATGGCAAGTGACAAGCAGGATTCTTTATCCCTCAAGTAGGGCATGCTGTCCTTGTGGAGGCATGACAAGGGTAGCAGGCAATGGGCATGACAATAGGCAAGGCACGGTAAAGGCATAGCAATTCGGGCCGGCAGGGGTTGCTGGCCGGTCTCTTGGTGTATACCTGGGGGAGGGGGGCGGTGGGAGGGAGTTGGTGGCATTGCCAGCCGATCCGAGCACTGGCTCAGCTCTAACCTAACCATCCTCATAATCCCATGGGCCTACCCTTGTCATGGTTCATACCCCCAGTCCCTGTCTATGCTTGCTCTGTCTCTAGCCCCCTTCTAAATTGTCCCTATGTCTTCTAACTCTCGGTCTGTTGAGTCCCACAAAGTCAAAGTCAATTCTTAAACAATCTCCTAACCCCCTAAAGATCCCTTACAAGGAAAAGGTAGATCTAGTGGAACCTCAGCATGAGTTTGAGATGTACCTGCAGGTCCCAAAGCAATCCAGGCAGGCAAATCCAGCAGCCAGTAATCACCTGAGTAATGGATTGTGCGAAGAGGAAAACAAACCATTTCTAACTATCCATTATTACACAACAATTAATCTTCCCTGAGACTCATCAACATGTCTCTAAATTATGTTGACCTAACGACCCAAATTTGTCATCGTCCTGCGTGTTGGTGCTTCATCAGGCCCTCAAATTTTCACTGGTTTCTTTGCACAATTTTCTGGCCAGACAGTGTGGCTCTCCCGGCAGGTCTGCCCACCTGCCTACTCATCTTTGGTACCCCCAGGTCACTGAGGCCACCAGCGAGCTTACTTGCTGCATCTCTGATTTATTAGGGGAGCTCTCTCGGCTTGGCCATCACTGGCAATTGGAGCGTGAGCCCTCTTATTGGTACCCAGGCCCATTAATTTAGCTCACCTCTCTGGGATCAGGACCTACCCTGCCCAGCACGCTACCAGCACCCGGGGTGCGCCTCATCATCATACCTACTTCCAATGAGCCACACTCCCAGCCCACCACTCATCTCTTGCACCCTGCAAAACAAATCTTTCCACTGACAGCACCAACCGCAGAATGACATCCATTGTAAATTTCACTGGATCCCAGTGGATAACTTTTAAATAGCCCTGGGTTTCCTTGGGTGGAACTTATTCTCTCCCAATCACTCCTTCGCACCATCATTCACTTCTGCACATTCATCCACGAGCTGCTGTCCCACATTCACTCGGTTTTCCACTCATTCACATTTCTGCTTATTCTGGCACAATCTGTAAAACTATTTTTCTTTTATCTCATGTGTGCCTGCTCCATCATCCCTTGCACTATGCATTCTCCTTTTATTGCTACGTCGCTAAGTTAGCTGGCTACAAGGTGGAAAGCTCACTGAAGGTCTGCCATTTTTAACCTACTATGTCCCGAACATCAGTTAACCTAATCCCCCCCCCACCCCCTTCTCAGCTTAATGCTATTCCTTTCAAATTGATTCTAACGCTAATGCCATTCCTCCCTTTAGCTAGTGCTCCTGGATGCCTGGTGTTGGCTTAATGGTTCGGGTGCTGGGCTTTGGATCCGAGGATCCTGAGTGCAAATCCCGCTCAGCTGTTGAATTAATACCAGGTGGGGTTAACTCGGCCTGTCATCCTTCCGAGGTCGGCAAAATGAGTGCCAGCTTGCTGGTATACTGTGTCGGAGCGGCGACCCGTCCAGGATTGTGCCCAATAGCCAAGGAGACTGCTTAAGCAGCACCAACGCTCTGCACAGAGTATGGTCCCAATCTCCTCTCCTCTCCTCCTCTTTCCAGTTTGCCTTGAGGGCTCGTATCCTATCCACCTTTGCACATCGTTTCAATCATTCCACATTGTTTCAACACATTCTGTTTGTGCCTCCTTTATTTTCTTTTTCTGTTCCCCTGTCTATATTTGTTCCTCCTTTGTTTTATCCATTTTGTCCTTTATATTTGTTATCTCCTTTGCTCCCTTAAAGTTCCCCTTCTAAAGTTACTTTTGTGGCTTCTATACTTTATTTCATTTTCCGCTCTTTTGTCTCTTATCAGTTCATTCATCTTTCGTTCCTTGATTTCTATTGTCTGTCCCATCTCCTTTATTTTCTTTGTTACCTCAACATGTCTCATCTCTTGCGTTCCTTCGTTGTTGCTATTAGTTTCCCTTCATTTCTTTCTGGGCCGTTTTCAATTATTTTATCGCCTCGGTTTTACTTTTGATTTTTATCTTTGAGAGGGAAGCACAAAACAGTGGGGAACAGAGACATGAGATATGTGGAAGGTTAAGGGATTGTGTGGGGGTACATGGGGTAAAAAAAATGGACACTACAGGGACTTTCAAGTCCTTACAGTACAGGAACTTTTCTGTGATGAAAGCAGAGAATTTGAAGGTGGTCGGGTTGGGGTGGATTATTGGGGGTAGAAAAGATCATGGTTTTGGATGGGGGAAGATAAGAGATGGGGGTGAACAGCTGTTTTGAAGACCTGGAGGAAGGAGTGGGATTGAAGAGAGTGTGGAAGTTTGTTCCAAAGGCGAGAAAAAGAGGAATGAAAGAGTGAAGGTGAGCAGCAATTCATGATTTTGGTAGTTTTACCAGGACTTGTTGGGGGACATTGAGTGCCCTGCGGAAATATGTGGCAGGGCGGGGGGGGGACAGATCGCAGATGGAGCAGGGGGGGGCGAGGCCTGAGAGGAGACTGTGGAAGACAGAAAGACCACTGACCTGCCTGCGGTGCGAGAGTGAGAAACCCAAAAAGTCAGCCTCATTACGGGAAATATCAATGATCCGAAATGCCTTGGTTTTCACAGCATGAAGCCGAGAAAGGTGAGAGGCAGGAGCATCAGCCCAGAGGGTAGGGCAGTACTCCATCTGGCTGTTGATGAAAGCTTTGCATGTCAGGAGTTCAGGTGGGCCGAGGAAGGACTTTGCACGATGGAGCATTCCAAGTTTCATGACTGGCTTTGGAGGCCAGCTTGGAAATGTGGCATTTCCAGGAAAGATCATGGCAGATAGTGAGACCGAGAAGGTTGAAAGAAAGGAATTCTTCCAGAGGTTTGTTGCGAAATTAGATGGGGGTTTTTCCAAATGGTCCTTTCGGAGAGACAAAGTGAGAGTGTGAGATTTGTCCGGATTGAAGGACATGTTTCACGTGTTGGACCAGTTTGTGATTTTACCCAGATCTGCAGTGAGCGAAGAAGCTGCTGCTTGTCAGTCTAAGGGATGACAGATGGTACAGCAGAGGGCGGAGTCATCAGCAAACTGATAAAGAGGATTTTCCAGAGAGTTGGAGAGATCATTGATGAAAACCAGAAAAAGAACAGGGCCCAGAACGCTACCTTGAGGAACTCCAGCCTGGACAGGAAGAGGGGATGAGAGGACTCCATTTAGGGATACACATTGACTGCGACAGGAGAGGAAGTCTGCGAGCCATGAGTGGAGATGGCCTTGGATACCATGGGAAGAGAGTTTGGTGAGCAGGGCAGGGTACCAGACTGTGTTAAAAGCATGCGATATGTTGAGGGATATGGCTCTGATTTAATGTTTAGCATAGAGTACCTCCATCCATTGTTGGGAGAGCAGAAGCAACATATCCAGGGTAGAGTGACCTGGTCTGAAACCAAATTGATGATTGGAAATCAAGCCATTGGAGAAGAGGAAGGATTTCATGTCTGAAGCGATGATGGATTCCATAACCTTGCTGATGATTGGAAGAGGGGTGATTGGTCTGTAGTTGCAGGGATCTGTTTTTGCACCTTTTTTATGCAGGGCAGTAATGTTTGCTGATTTCCAAGCAGATGGCAGATGACCTTGAGAAATTGAGAGGGTGAATGAAACAGAGAGGGGTGAGCAAGAGCAGAGGAGCAGTTTGGACATGTGGGCTGATGCCGTCTGGACCGGTTGCAGAATCTGAGTCGAGGTTTGATAGCAAGCTCTCCACTTTGTCAGACTAAAAGGACACAGAGTCCAGGGATAGTTGGGTGTGACTGGGTAAGGTGGGTACAGAAAGCGATGGGTTTTGCACACAAGATTTTGATGCAAACACCGAGTTTAGGCATTCATCCTTTTCACGTGCGGTATCAGCAGTGCGGTCATTTGAGGTAAGGGAGGGGATGGAGGCGGAACATACACCAGAAACAGATTTGGTTAGATACCACCAGGGTTTGGAGGAGGGAGAGAGGTCTGAGAGTTCAGACTTGAGATTAGAAAGATGTTGTTTTCTGGCTCTCCTGAGGGTAGATACACACTTGTTCCGAGCTTTATGGAAGGAACCGAGATTCCCCTCAGTTGGGTTTGCTCTCCATGAGGCAAAGGCAAGTTGTTTCAGGACAACTGCCTCGCCACAAGCTTCAGTGAACCATGGGCGGGAGGATGGGTAGGACAACTGAAGACGAGAGGGGATAAATCTGTGCATGAGCGAGAGCAAGTTTCTTTGAAATAATTCCCAGGATGAGTTGATATTGGAGAAAGTTGCGATGGGAGACCAGTCGAGAAGTGTGATAGCTGCTTGGAGACCCTGCCAGTTGGCTTGAGTGAAGTGCCAGACTCGACGGCGGTGAGGTGCTTCTCTGATAATAGCCAGAGAGATGCCCACTTTGACAAGGACGTGGTCAGAAGAACCGATTGGAGCGGAGGAAGAACATCAGATATTTTCAGGGAAATTTGTCAAAATCAGATCCAGAAGAGATGGAGTACCATTGGTTGAGATCCGGGTCAGGAAATTGACCGATTGAGTCAGTCCCAATGAGTCGCAGAAAGCTTTTGCTGAGGTGCCATGACAGGTGAGAGAGGTGCCCACACCTAGCCAACTGGCATGATGACAATTGAAGTCGCCACATATGAGGAAGAGAGAGTTTGGATGAGAAGATAGAAGTTGGTCCATATTTTCGGATAGTGAGTTGTAAATGGAGTCATCACTGTTCGGTGGACGGTACAGCACATATATAAACATGAGGTGAGAGTGGAGGGGAAGCCGTAGCCAGAGGTATTCCTGGGTGTGTTGGGGAGTGAGGACAGTGCATGGAGAGTGAGGAATGGAGTCTTTGTTGAAGAGATCAACTCCTCCACCAGTACGAGTCTCAGGTCTGTCATACCAGAGGAGGGAGTAACCAAGGAGAGATACTTGAGAGTCAGAGATGTCCTGAGGGAGGAAAGTTTCTGTTAGGCAGATTATGTTTGGTTTGTGAGTGGCAACCTATATGGAAAGATCTGTAAGGTTTGAGCGAAGGCCCCGGATATTTGAGGTACACACTGTTAATGAAGAGGGAGGGGAGGAGGCTTTGGGTGCAGGGGATGGGAGGGAAGTGGGAGGGTAGTACAAGGGAGGAGGTGGGGAGGTAAGGAGAGTTGTTGAAAGAGTGTGGTGGATTGCAAAATAGCTAGGGGAGGGGGCCGGATGAGGAGGAGAAAAGGCTCTGTGGTGCTGGTGGAGAGGGGGGACAAGAGACAAGGAAGAAGGCAGTTGAGGATTTGAGGAGTTGAAATGATAAGATGGAGGTGAGAGGGCAAGGGAAGGAGGCAGCTTTGTGGATGTGAGGGGGGGGAACTTTAAGAAGGGTGAGTGAGTTGGGTGAATGGTGGGAGAAGGGTGAGTGGGGAGAGTTTCTGAGAAAGGTGAGAGGGAGGCTTGGAGGGAGAAGTGTGATGGTTGCTTTGAGCGGGAGGGGTGAGAGGGGTGAGTTGGCACTGAAGTTTGAAAAAAAGAATGGTTCATGGAAACGAACATTCATAGCAAAGTGGGTTTTTAATTTTTTTTAGGTCAGAGATGCGATTAAAGACATTTCTTGATGGATGCAATAAAGGCGAATTAAGAAATTGGAGAGAAGAAACGCTGTAACAGTTGGATTTTTTCGGCAAGGTCTGAGGGAAAGGTCAAATTGAGAGAAGTCTGTTGAAATAGAAGAAGAGTCGTGAATTATGATACAGTAATGAGAACCACACGTGTGAAAGAGGAGGATGAAGCATTACAAGAGATCGTTTTTGTTATTATTATTTTTTTTCTCATTTATTTATTTGTTTATCTTTTTTTAAGAGAGAGTTTTCATCAGATTAAGTTATGGAAAGGTTGTAGAAAAAATTGTGAAGTGAATGGTGAACTTGGATCGGTAAACACAGGGGGTGGAAACAGATCACGTGGTTGCGGGGGAAGCACGTGGCTATGGGAGGTTTATAGTCAAAAGTGAATTTATTTATTTACTTATTTAAAATAAGGATTGCGTAAGATTCGGAAAAGGGAAGGTTGAAGTAAAATCGTGGTGGTGTGTCGTGAATTTGGAACAGTAAACGCAGAGTGAAGCTGCTGGGTCAATGAAAAGTATCAGGAAGAGTAGAGAGACACGTGGTTACAGGAGGTGTATAGGCCGGGGGGCAGTGGGACCTACCTTGCCCCCCCCCCCGGCGAAAATGTTTCACTGATACCACAGTGTTCATATATATCCCAAGTATCAGAAAAAAGATATTCCCAGAAAAATAACTCATTTGCACTATGCTTTATTAAGCTGTTTCCATTTTTGCATGTAATTAAGCTATCCAAATATTATTCTACATCTCTGACAACAAAGGAAATATGTTCACTCTATTCCTTGACCCTCCAAACATATGTGTAGATTCCTCATTTACAAATTTCCATTTACCAGAAGTTGAGATATTTACGAAAATGAGAATTTCCATAATGGCGGATCCTAATTAGCATATCAATGCATTTAAAATTATTTCCACTACTTTTACTCAAACAGAAAATAGTTATGTTTCCCTTAAACACCAACAGACATCATAAGTCGCAGTTATGTATTATATCAGGCCCAGGTAATTAATTCTATTGATTAATCTGATTTCGCATGATTTTCGAACGATTCATTGTGCTTTGTATTTTATGCTAATTAGCCTAATTTAAAAAATAAATTTTTTTAATATATTTTGCCAACCTGGCTTGTATCTGGCAACACTTAAGTAATGTTTTTTGACAAAAAACTGACATGTGTGGTAATTACAAGGAAAGAAAATGGAAATTCTTGCATTTTTGTGGGAATTATTGTTTTAAGTCAAATTTAATTAATATGCAAATGATCTATTTAGCATAAACAAAATATATTTTAATACGTAAATGTATAAGCTTTAATTTGACAGAGATATTGACATTTTTCCGATCTTTGTGAGATTCGTCTATTTTTGATTGGTTGCCATGGAAACAGTTTAATAAAGCATAATGCAAATGAGCTATTTTTCTGGGAACATCTTTTTTCTGATACTTGGGATATATATGAACACTGTGGTATCAGTGAAAAATTGTCGCAAGGGGAGTGCAAGGTAGGTACCACTGGCCCCCGGCCAAGTATAGATAGAAAGGATACAAGGAAGATTATTATTTTTTGATGGATCTTTGAAGATTAGGTAAGATTTGGGAATGGAAAGTTGTAGGAAGAAATCGTGAAGGTAATGGTGAGAATGGGTCAGCTCAAGTAGAAGAAAGATAGTGTGCCAGCAGGAGGAAGAAGAAGAGACAAGAGGAAGAAGAAGAAGAAGAAGAGGAAGAAGAAGAAGGATCGGGACTTGTGGGTATGCAGGGAGAACGGTTGTTTTTTTTTTTCTTTCTTTTTGAGTTTAAGACAAGAAACAGAGTGTTTAGTTGGGAGGGATGGGGGCGTTGGGAAAGTGGGCAAAATAGGAATTGAAGGTAATCGAGAGAGAATACAAATAAAAACGATCATAGTCATACACCAAGAGGGGAAGGATGGGTCGGCCTCAAGGAACCCAGTTCAACAAGGTCGACGAAAACTTACAAAATAGCACGATTTTTGAAACAAAACTGAACTAGAGGGGGAGCACTCGGTAGAGTGCAAAACCTCCGCCGCCAATACTGCTGGGTCACTTAAGTGAACCTGATATCCTATTCATTGTAGGTCAAAACGGATCAGACTCTGCTGAACCATGATTGAATCAACTAAACTAGATCGACGCGCATGTAGAAATGCCCAAAAAAAAAATCGAAATTTTTTTGAAAAAAACGTTGCAAAATTTGTTTGTTTTTTTCTCCAACAATTTTTTGTTTGGGCGGGGGGGGGGTTGGAAATCACTTAAAACATGTAGAAATGCAAAAAAAAAATTCAAATATTTTTCAAATAAAATCGAAATTTTTTTGAAAAAAGTTGCAAAATTTTCTAATTTTTTTTTTTGGACAAGTCCAAAATCTAATGGCATGATCCTTGGACCATACGTAATCCCCCCACCAAGTTTCGCCGAAATCCGTCCGGGAGTTTTTCCGTAATACTGTTCACAAACAAACAAACAAACAGACAGGGGTGAAAACAGTAACCTCCATCCATCTTCGATGGCGGAGGTGAACTAGGAACACACAGAAACATGTAGGTGAGAAAATAAACAGTTAAAACATGACAAATAACAACCAGAAACTTAACTTTGAGAACGTCGGCAGAGACCCCTGAGAGAGACCTGCGGTTGCTGCAAACCTAGAACCAGAAGTCCCAAAACTGATGGTAATAAGGAGAATATACAAATAAACACGATCGTGCACATTGACGGGATGATGGTTAGGGCTCAGGGAAACCCCATATGATGTGACCAACAAAAACTCACCAAATAGCACAAATTTTGAAACAAACCCAAACTAGAAACATACAGTAAACATGTAGACAACTCAATAAAATCAAAACGTGACAAACAGTTAATTTTCTGGAATTTGTTGAATTTGTTTTTCACTTTGAAGTTGTGGGTTACAATGTGTAAATTCACCAACACTCACTTTTGTTTCAACCAAAAAACACAACAACCAACAAAATTCACTTTTGTTTCACCAACAAAAGGTGTGTGTGTGTGTGTGTGTGTGTGTGTGTGTGTGTGTGTGTGTGTGTGTGTGTGTGTGTGTGTGTGTGTGTGTGTGTGTGTGTGTGTGTGATTCTGTTAAAGACAAAGATTTATGGTCAACTTTGGCTAAATTCCAAACAGAGCTGCCTACCCAGATTTCAGGCTTGTTTGCTTCTTTTGAAGGTGCCTTCTTTTTATCCAAAACAAAGGTTTAAAAAATCAAAACATTTAAACAGCCTGGGACGTGCACCTTGACCGCATGGCCAAAGTACATAGTCCAGCAAGACTGTCCCATTGGCAAACACATGCCCGTCATGCCCAAAGGCTGAAGCACATGGTCAAACAAACACACATCCTAACCCCGAAGAGCCAGAATGCATGGTCATACAATTGGACCACTCCATAGGAGTGAGTCCCCATGACTTCAACAGCATGCCGTCTTGAATCGGGCTTATTTGCCCTCATCAGGATGGCATACCGTATAAACATCGAACCAATGATGACCAGATTCATTGTTTATACATCAGTCGTTCCTCCTGGTTGTAATGGTGAGCATCAGCCACGGATTATGTCTCACACAGTGAAACACATGATCGGCGATTGATGTATTAACGATGTTTCCTTGGTTCGGCGGGTTGCAAATCAACCACGAACACCGATTGGCACCACCAATCCTGGCAGGGTGTCACTACTTCACGTATTAATGTTTCCGGTGGATTGACAGTGACAAGGGGGGCCCTTGACATCGATATGTACTTGCTTTATCCTACCTGATCATGTTCAGCCAAGTGGAGTTGCCACGTATGTGCCAGCTAATGTGTGGAGCCATTCGGTGGGGTAGAACTTCCCGGCTAACACTACGTGCCGATTAATGTATGCTTGACCAATGGAGGAAAAGACACTAGGAACTGGGTTCTTTCACAATAATAGCAATTTATTCGTAGCAAGGGTGAGGAAAGTTATGTAACACAATGAGCAAGGGGTTTAATACAAAAGATCCATACAGCAGGGCAAGCAAGGATTGGTGAGGTGCAGCAAAATAAAAACAATTATTTACAAATACAAGAGAGACAGCGCAGAGTTATCCCTATCCTAATCTTATACAATCTTAATTATGCTTACAAAACAGGTGCCATCAGAATCATTCCCCAAGGAAATTAGAATAGTAGAGAGAGAGAGATAGAGATAGAGATAGAGATAGAGATAGAGATAGAGATAGAGATAGAGATAGAGATATTGAGGTGGTGTCGACCTCCCGATTACTAGGCGAGGATGACAGACCAATGCAAACCCAGTCGCTAAGGAGGGGAAAGGGGGGAAGGAAAACTGAGGGTATCTTTGGTGCGTGGTCGGAGGGAGGCGCAGTGAGGTATGCGGTGATATGCAGGTGAAGTGTGGAAAGGAAGGTGCGAAGATGTGGATCAAAGGGGGTCCGAAAGATGAGAAGAAAGTCCGAAAGAGAAGTGCAGAGAGGTCTGTACATGTAAATGCTAAGGTTGTCTAAATTGCGCTCGGTCTGGCATCTGGCTTTCCCACTTGGTCTGCACTCCGCTCGGTGGATCTGTTCCACTTGTTCCACCCACTCTGTCAATCTCCGTTGTTCACCGCACCATGACCCCAAGGACAAGAATGCGCAGCCAAAGAACAGAGCCCTTTTTTATAATCACCTGTTGGGGTCAGCGCTTGGGAGCCATCAGATCATGGAGGGCGATGGGTGCTTTCCAGGGCCCTCATTGGTGTATGGATGATTACCATGATGTATGGATGATAGCTCCACCCATGCAAGGTTTTGGGAGCGGAAATATCCTCGCTCACCCCGAACTCTGCCACGCGATCCATCACCGAGGTTAACATGGCGCCGGGGTATTTGGTTTGCGCTCTCGGAATTGGGGTTACTTAGCGAGGAGTGCCATGTTGTCCCTGCCACCTGTGGGCAAATGTCAGGTCTGACTTTGGAAATAATTGGAGTTGTGAAAGAAGTAGTAGTAGAGAGATAATGTGATAATTAATTCTCCTTTGAGTGTAAAACAGTAAAATGTACATTCTTTATTGACTTTTTTATTTTTGCTTCGATGTCTCTTTTCCCGTCATCCATATTTTTCTTTCTTTTTGCAGGTCTTCCCTCTTTCTTCATTCCTTTTCTCATGATATGTTCCTTTGTTTTATCTGTACTATTCCATTTCAAGTTCTTCTTTGTGTTTATAATTCGGTGTCACATTCTGCAAGAGTTACATGAAATGGCAATTTTGGAGAATTCTTTCAAACATAGATTTTCTTGTCTTGTGACTCAATTTTTTTCTTGGGGGGGGGAGGGGGTGGAGGAGAGGGGTTTCCGTTATATTATATACAAGTGTCTCAGAAATCTGGACCCAAATGAAAAAAAAACACGGATTTTACTTAACTTTATTAAATGTTCAAAATGATTCCCATTAACTTGCGCATACATAAGAATTATTGCACGTATGTTTCTCTGAACATTTCTTAAGAAGGAAAGACTAATGTCAGCACATTCCTTGTGAATATTTTTCTTCACCTCTGCTGTACAGCTTGATATTGTACCATAAATCACAGATTTCAGATGTCCCTATAGGAAAAAAGTCGAGTGGCATGAGATCTGGACTATGTGAGGGTCATTCTAAGGGGTCACTACATCCTATCCACCTCAAAAGGATTATTTCATTCAGCCTTGCAGTTTTGGACCCTGGTGGCATAATGTGATGGTGCCCCATCCTGTTGAAAGTACACTTTTCTCAATTGCGCGAAAGGCATACCATCTAAATGAGGAACCAAAAGCTCTTGTAATATTGTGAGGCAGCTATCACCAGAAACGTTCTCTTCATAAAAGTAGGGGCCGAACAGAACGTCACCATGAATAGCACACCACACCATAGTTCTAGGGTCATATTGAGCATGAGCTTTATCAGTCCAATTAGAAATCGCATCGCATGACGATTGACTCTCCTGGTAAAATAGAACGAGGCTCTATCACTGAAGATGATGTCAGATAATAATGTTGATTCCACATCAAGTATATGCATTACCCACTCACAAAATTCCATATGTCAGTCGGCATCATCTCCCGAAGGAGCTTGAACATAGGCAACCTTGTATGGGTGGTATTTATTCACCTTTAAAGGAGTGTCTGTAGATCTATCGTCTGTAGAGGAATGACGATGACCAGTCCAAGGTTTATCAGCAATGCTTCCAATCGTTTTCAGTCGTTGAAATTTGAAACACTTTACCGACAAATGGATGACTTGGCTTTGGCTTCTCAGGGTGTTTTCATGCAATAACTGACATGCCTCTCTCTGGCTTTTTCCAATAAACATGTAGCAACACAGGTTTCACCTTCTCTTTATTGGTATAATGAGCCATGAGGGTATTTTGTTTACCTGTAATATATAATAACCAACATAAGAAACGAGCTTATTTAACTTTAAAAGTACAATGTATATTTTCCTTATGGGCCCAGATTTCTGAAACAGCCTGTATATACAAGGAACTTGAAGACAGAAGGAAGCCATTTTCCTCATCAGGCCTGGGATCTATCAATGCATGTTAGAATGCACACATGATGTAGGTTGATCGTCCGTGACCGAGCATATACAGTGCCTTCAGAAAGTGTTCACACCCCTTGACTTTTTCACATTTTGTTGTGTGACAGCCTGAACTTAAAATGGATTGAATTGAGATTTTTTTGTAACTGATCCACACAAAATACCCCATAATATCAGAGTGGAATTTCTGGTTGAGAATTTTTTTACAAGTTAATAAAAAATGAAAATCTGAAATGTCTTGCATCAATAAGTATTCAACCCCTTTGCTATGACACTCCAAATTGAGCTCAGGTGCATCCGATTTCCTTTGATCATCCTTGACCTCTCTCTACAACTTGAGTGCATGTCGGTGTACAAACGGTGCATGTCAGAGCAGAAACTCTACCATGAAGTCGAAGGAACTGTTCCTTAGAACTCCGAGATATAATCGTGAGGAGGCTTAGATCTTGGGAGGGGTAGAAATCAATTTCTGGAGTGTTGAAAGTTCCCAAGAGCACAGTGAGCTCCATCATTAGGAAATGGAAGGAATATGGAATGACCCAGACTCTACCTAGAGCTGGCCATCCGACCAAACTGAGCAACTGGGCAAGAAGGACCTTGGTTAGGGGAGGTGACCAAGAACCCAATGACCACTCTGACAAAACTACAGAGTTCTTTGGCTGAGATGGCCGAACCTGCTGGAAGGACAACAGTCTCTACAGCACTTCACAAATCTAGGCTTTATGGGAGAGTGGCCAGATGGAAGCCACTCCTGAGAAAATGGTACATGACAGCACACCTGAAGTTTGTAAAAAGGCACGTGAAAGACTCCGCGAGCATGAGGGAAAAGATTCTGTGATCTGATGAGACGGAAATTGAACTCTTTGGCCTGAAAGCAAAGTGCTACGTTTTGCGGCAACTGAGCACAGCTCATCACCGATCCAACACCATCCCTACCATGAAGTATAGTGGTGGCAGCATCATGCTATGGGGATGCTTTTCAATGGCAGGGCTGGGAGACTTGTAAGGATAGAGGGAACAATGATTGGAGCCAAATACAGGCTAATCCTTGAGGATCACCTGCTTCAGAGTGCAAAAAGACCTTAGACTGTGGCGAGATTTACATTCTAACAGGACAATGACCCCAATCATACAGCCTAAGCAACATTGGAATAGCTTCAGAACAAGAATGTGAAAGTCCTTGAGTGACCCAGCCAAAGCCCAGACTTGAATCCCATTGAGAATCTGTGGAAAGACTTGAACATTGCTGTTCATTGACGCTCCCCATCCAACTTGACAGAGTTTGAGCAAATCTGCAAAGAAGAATGGGAGAAAATCCCCAGATCCAGATGTGCAAAGCTGATGTAGACGTACCCAAGAAGAATCAAAGCTGTAATCGCTACCAAAGGCGCTTCTACAAAGTACTGACTCAGGTGGAGGAAGGGGGGTGGGGGGGGGGCTCAACACTTATGTCAGTAAATCAGATATACTGTACCTATATAAAAAAATTTTAATCAATTAAATTTTTTTCTGAGAACATGTTTTCACTTTGTCATTATGGGGTATTTTGTATAGATCAGTGACAAAATATTTTTATTTAACCCTTTTTAAAATTCAGGCTGTAACACAACAAAATGTGACAAAAGTCAAGGTGTGTGTGTGTGTGTGTGTGTGTGTGTGTGTGTGTGTGTGTGTGTGTGTGTGTGTGTGTGTGTGTGTGTGTGTGTGTGTGTGTGTGTGTGTGTGTGATAACGCACGCACGTGCACACAGATGTATATATGTATGTGTATATATGTATGTATATATATATATATATATATATATATATATATATATATATATATATATATATATATATATATATATGTGTGTATATATATATATATGTGTGTGCATGTGATAACAGAAACACTGCTTCTTTAATTACTATGTACTTGCCATAACACAAAGTAGAATGTTTTGAATGTTACATAATGGTTCTGAAGGTGGATCTTGCTGCTCTCAATATGACTGCCATCTCCGCATGGCTCCGGCTCCTAATTTGGGCACTTGTGTGTGCAGTGGGCAAGAAGGTGCAGCGAGATAGAATCTGCTATTTGTTAAATGTTCTTGCTTGGCTTCCTCCCTTCCGTTTTGAATTACCCATAAATAATCCTTACGCTTGTTTATATAATGAATGAATTACATTACACGATTAACTGTCACTGTTGTCACGAATGCGTGCATCACCTTCCTGATACATCTTATAAACTCTCATCAATCCTGGCCTTGTATATTTATTAACCCTTTTCTTTTGTGAACTTTTCCACCATAATTGGATTTGTCATTGTGCTATCATAGCCATATAGTAATCATAAAAGTAGCAGTGTACATGCACATGCAAACATGTATATTCATCATCCAGCAACTGTCAGACATGTAAAAGCATATTGGAAAAGGTTTCCCAAGACGGGACAAAATATTTACCTGGAATCAACATTCATAGATTCTATCCGTCTTCAAACATCATACACCATTTTATTTGAATGCATTTATGAATGCTCCAGCTCTCTATCTTTATGAAAAAAATTGAATTGATGGAAATCATCCATGCATGGAAGTAAGTATCTTCCTTGTACATATTATCACCTATAGCAACAGTTCATATTACAGGTATTTGTTTAATTCACAATTAATAAGACAGTAAATGCCTTCGAGATGTGCTGGTGAAGGGAAATACTCACTCTACCCCTCTCAAAGCCTCCCCCGGTCTCACACCCTCCAAACGCCTCCTCCCCTGTTCCAAACTGTGTGGAACTCAAACATCCGAGGTCACTGCTCCAACCTGATAGGTCTCTCAATCCAGGGTGCTGCTGATAAACGGCATCATCTGTTTAACAGAATCCTTCCTCCCACAGGACATCCTTGACTCCTTATTGTTTTTCCTTAGCTATTGTCTTCCCCAATTCGATATGCCTCAACCCTGCCTGGCAGTGGAATTGCACTTTACCTCAATAACTCAATTTCTCAACTGTCCTTTCACTGTTGGAGTTTTGTATGCAACCTGTGGCTGCTGGTTGCATCATTTTTCTGGAAGCGCGGCATTGCCGCTGATGTAGTGCCCCTATTACCAGTAAGCTGGTACTCATGTTGCCCACCTCGGAAGGATGATAGGCTGAGTCAACCCTCGTGGTGTTATTTCAACGGGTTGGCAGTGGCTCCAACTCAAGACCTCAATATCTTAAGCCAGCCACCTTAACCGTTAAGCTAACACCAGGCTGACCTTGTCCTGATATTATACCTCCAACCCCCCAGGGAGTATGTTTGGCTGTGACTGCCCCTCCGCTCCCACATCTGCTTTGTCTTATGTTGTATCGTTGTCCAAATAGTGACGACTTCATCTACATCGCTCTTTCAGACAACATGGACCCACTTTTATCCACTCACCTCAACTCTCTTTTCCTCATATGTGGTGACTTCAGTTGTTACCATGCCAATTGGTTGGGTGTCGGGTCCTCTCTCACAAGCTATGGCACTGCGGCAAAGGACTTCTGTGACTCCACGGGATTGACTCAATCTGTAAACTTTCCAACTCAGATTTCTCCCAATGGCAAATCCTCCCTTCTGGACTATGTAATGACAAACTTCTCCACCAATATCTTCTACTCTTCCTCTGCTGAAATTTGGACATCTGATCATCTTCTTGTGAGAGTCAACATCTCTTTGGCTATTCTCAGAGAGTCGCCTCAGCGTGGGCGAGTCTGGAAGTTCACTCAGGCAGATTGTCGGGGATTGCAAGTAGCCATCTCACTTCAGGTCTGGTCTTATATATCTACTGCCCCTGATGTTAATTCAGTCGAGAGTTGTCAGAAACTTCTCTATCTTATGCACAGATCCATCCCACCCCGTCTTCAGTTACCCTACCCTTGTTCCCACACGTCGTACACTGAATCCTGCGGTGCGGCAGTTGCTTCGAAACAACTTGCCTTCTCTTCCTGGGAGGCAATCCCAGATCATTCCACAAAGCCTGCAACAAGTGTATGTCCACTCTGAGGAGTCTAAGAGTCTCAACAATTTAAATCGATAGATTAACTCATAACCCATTCACAACTATTTGAAAAATCGTGCTACATATAGTTTTTTTTTCTGCTTTATCTCTCAATTGTGCAGAATCACTTGGAAAATACTCGTATTTGGATCTGGATCGGTGTCCTCACCAAAATCGAATAAATTCGTCCTTGTCACACAAACCCGTCCACCAAGTTTCATCCGAATCTGTCCATACCTTTTTAAGATATCATGTTCACAGACAAACAAACAGATAAACAGCCAAACAAGGATGAATACATAACCTCCGTCCACCGGTAACCAGGTGCAAAAACTGATCCCCTTTTTCTTTCTTTCTTTGTGTTTATTGTATACATAGTTGAGGCTCATGGAAGAGCTTGTATTAGTACACTGAACGGATCTGGATGCAACAGGACAAAAGGAACAGCAGAGACAGAGACGGAGACAGAGAGACAGAGGACACCAACAACAGAGTTGAAGGCCAAGACAGTGGGAGGCAGACAAACATTGGGTGTGAGGAGGAATTGTGGAACAGGAGAGGATGCATGGGATTTACTAGATGGATATAGAAGGAAACTTTCAGGAGGGAAAAACCTGGAAATTTGCAAGGAGGAGAGCTTGGGGCGGAGTGAGGGAGGGTTAACGAGGATAGAAAAGATCATTACATGGTTTTGGATTGGGGACGATGTGAAATGGTGGTGAACAGCTGGTCTTTGAAGACCTGGAGGGAAGAATGAGATTGAAGAGAATGTGTAAGTTGGTTCCACAGGTGGGAGAAAAGAGTGAAACCAAGAGCACAATCCAATTGACCTTTTTTTAAAGTTCATGAAACAATTTAAATTGATAGAATAGATTAAATACGTAGAAGATAGGTAAACTGAAAATTAGACTTCCCACGTTTGCATCATTAGTCTTCGTGTTGAAACAGTGACTCGTTTGTCATCAGGTCTTCTGTTTTTTAGAACTATTTGAGAAACCACAAATCGTTTAGCTTATTCCTTTTCATTTCTACCCACTTTCTCAGCCTCGTTGATGACCGCTGTGTGATTCAACCACTGGCCGGTGGTCTTACTGACCCTCCGAAAAAGTTTCGAGGTAAGAAATTTTACCAAATGCTTTGCCTACTTACACACCACCCCTGGAATGCTCACATTACAGAGACATGTGCATGTATTATACCACAGGCCATTGATTGACATTTATTGTGTCTTGCATACTCTCTGCATTGATATAATTGTAGAACAATGCACCGCCACTCTTCCTCATTTCATTTCCAGTGAGATGCTTCTGCAAAAAAATATTCTGCACTTGTGAAATCATGTAAAAGTGGGCCAAATGTGATCGGAATGTTGATGCAAATAGGATCTGCCTGTTTTCCTGGAAGGGAAGCGCAGCTTACATCTGCGACTTCAAGTGGTGCGAATTGCAGATAATTATATTGCTTTGTTCATCTTTTATAGCAATTGTAACTGTTTAAATTGTGCTCTTAATAAACCATCCCAACTATATCTGCCCGAGCACTCCTCATCCTTCCATCAATGATGCTTGTGCCTTAACATCTATAGCTTTAAATGAGCCTGTAGATATATTACATGCAGGATAAGAGCATTACGAGATACCAATGTACTTTTGTATGAATAACAAGAACATGAGGAAACAATATGTCTGGTGTTGGTTTAATGGTTAGGGTGGTGGGCTTGGGATCCAAGGAACCTGAGTTCAAATCCTGCTCAGCTGTTGAATTAATACCAGGTGGGGTTGACTCGACCTGTCATCCTTCCGAGGTCGGCAAAAATGAGTGCCAGCTTGCTGGTATCCTGTGTCGGAGTGGCGACCCGTCCAGGATTGTGTTCAATAGCCAAGGAGACTGCTTAGGCAGTACCAACGCTCTGCACAGAGTATGGCCCTGATGGATGGATGAATGGATGGATGGACGGGTTGACTCTGCCTGTCATCCTTCCGAGGTCGACAAAAATGAGTGCCAGCATGCTGGTATCCTGTGTCGCAGTGGTGACCCATCCAGGATTGTGCCTGATAGCCCAGGAAACTGTTTAGGCAGCAACAACACTCTGCACAGAGTATGGTTCCCAATGGATGGATGGATGGAAGAAACAACTCCAGAGGTTGTTGATGGATGGAGACTCGAGAGGTATGTACACTCACCTCTAACGTATCTAGCCTGGGTTTGAATCCTGACCCAGATATAAACTGTTATCCCGATGTTTCACAGGCACTTGGATGGACTTTAAACTAGGCATCCTGTCTGCTGGCATTAGTTGGTGTATGTTAAATATCCCATAGTATCCTTCGCAAAGGGGAGGTGAGCTATTGCTAGCACCTTGGCCAAATGTCGAATTTCTGCCCTTCCTTTGTCAGAGTGGTGACCTTTCCAGGATAGTAACCTGAGCCATAGAAACTGCTTCAGCAGCACCGATGCTCTGTATAGACCATAACCCATGAACATGATCATCCTATGTCTCATCCGTTCTCCCTCCTCTCCAACTCCTCCTACTCCCGTCCCCTCCCCCTTGCCACCTACTCCTTCCTCCTTCACACCTAAATGTACATGTCTTGCATTATTGATGTGTTTTGGTTTTACTTTATTTGTATGGGTACTGTGGTTGCTGTGGGGGATTTATTTATTTGTTGTTTTGGTCTAAAACAACATTTCTCACTCTTTTGAGCCCCATATTAAAATATTCATCAAGATGTATTTTCAGCCGCTTGTGCACTAAGTCCTGAATCGTTGAGTTTAAGAGTCGTCTAGCTTGCGGTTGATTGTTAGGAGATCCAAATTAAAATGTTCAGTTCCAGTGGTGCAATCCCTCGGATGTGATTGTTAATCCGTCTATACGCACTCTTCATTCAGGTTGTGCCCGTAAACACATTTGGCAAAGCACAGTCAGGCAATGAAATACTTGTCAGGTTCTTCAGACTCTGGTATTGAGGACACAAACTATAACGGTGACACAAAATCTGTGCAGCAGCCCTGAGAACCCAATCTCTCCTGTCAATTTTGCAGCCACATCCATAACAACCGATACTTGCATCGTACACTGGTTGTATGCCCACCCGACTTTCACAGCAAATGAACTGAAGACTGTAATTTTGATTGCGGTTCCAGCCACCGAGGCCTGCTGCTATATTGGGAATGTCATATGATTGTATCGACTTTGTCAGGCCCACAGATGAGATGTCGCTACATGCTCGTAACAACATTTCCCAGATTCCCAAATGGGTTTTTTATTTTTTTTATTTTATTGTTTTCAGATTCGGTTGTTTTATTTATTTTTATTTTTTACTCTTGATATGCATATTATTATCCAGACCTCATCCTTTTCCATCTTATTTAGATGCCGCTCCCTTTACCCTTTGAACTCATTTGATAGCACAATATAATGTTTATGAATTTGCAGAGAACAAAAGGGTAGGAGAAAGATGTAGAATTGATATTGAATGTCACCTCTTGCAATGCTGAATGATTAATAAGTCTTGTGGCTTAGCAAGGAAGCGTAGCAGTCAGATATCCTATTTGTAGCAGAAGGCTAAGTGGAGATGTGGCAGTTGCTATGGTAACACGTATCATTGCCAATATTCATATCTGCGGCAGCAGAAGGGACAAATCCTGTGGAGTATGTTGTTGACGGAATTTGTTTTATTTTTAGATTTCAATCTGATTCTCGTTATTTTTGTGCATCATTAATTTGCAATTAAGGCATAGCCAAAAGGAGTGTTTCATATATGCTGTGATGACTTCTGGAGATGAAGGGATGCAGCCAGAGAATGAATAAATAGTTGGGGTTGAAGACTTTGCATATCAGATCGTCGGTGACAGAAGTCTCATTTGAATATGAAGATTCCTACTTCCAGGGAAAGTCTGCGCAACACAAGGATATAAAATTTCCCCTGTACTTGGTGTTGCATGCTCCCCTGTTGTTGCTCATTTACTTTGTTGTTGTTTTTCTATTAAATCGAGGCTCAAGGAAGAACGAGGCGACAGAGCAGAAAAAGTGGTGCAGCAGGGAAACGAGCGGAAGAATGAACAAATAGAAAATATGAAGGGGAAGAAACGTGGTAGCAAACTTCAACAAGGCCCACAAGAGTTTCAGCATGGACAAGGACAAAAAACAGTAAAAAAAATAAAAAAAAACAGTTGTGAAGACAGACAATGAGATGTGCAAGTACATTGTATCAACAAATGAACACCAATAGTTAATAAAAACTGTTAACCAAGACAATTCTGGAACAGGTATCCTCAGTTTCTGAAGACAACTTCTCAGAGCAATGAAAACTATGGTGTTAACTTAGTGGTTAGGTTGACTGGCTTGGGATCTCAAGTTCTTGATTTTGAGCCCCGTTGGCTGCTGCATTAACATCAGGTGGGGTTGACTCAGTCTGTCATCCTTCTAAGGTCGGTGGAATGAGCACCAGTGTGTTAGTGTAGGGTTGCAGCATCAGCGGCATCCTCGCTCCCCAACAAAATGATAGCTACCAGGCAACCAAGCTGCCATACGCAAGAGGAAGAAGAAGAAGAAGAAGAAGAGCAATGAAGATGGTGTCTGGCCACAAAGGAACCAAGAACCGGAAACACATGGATGTGATGCTCTCAGGTTATTGCCCTACCACACAGTCACAGTGACATTGTATGAGTGGTTATACAGGAAATACTAAGTTGCCATCGATGTCAAACTTTTGAGTTGTCATTGGACTCGGGACATTGTGAATCAAGACTCAGATAAATTTTATGTTGAGCTCATTGTAGTCGTAAAGTGTTAAGGCCCTGTCACACCTTGACGATTTAGCCAGCGTATGCCGACGTATGAAAAATTTGTCTAAAACGCTGGCACACGTCGAATATGTTATGGGTAAGTTTTGTACACGTTAAGAGCACGCTGAAGCACGCTGGCATACGTCGTAGTACGCCGAGCACGTCGACAAATTTTAAGCATGCTCAAAATTTTTCGACGTATGCCAGCGTATGACTGACACGTTCCGCATACGCTGGCCATAAGTTGTAGGCACGTTATGTGATCGTTGACACATGTTACTTGTAAGTTACTCATAAGTTGAAACACGTTGAGGTAATGTTTAGCGTACCCGAAACTTATTTCTAACCTATGAGTAACATGTTGTAGGCACGTTCCGCTATCGATGACACACGTTGACACACGTTACTTGCAAGTTACTCATAAGTCGAAACACGTCGAGGTAATGTTTAGCTTACCCGAAACTTATTTCTATCCTATGAGTAACGTGCTTTGAACCTATGTGTAATGTATCTCCAACACACATTGACGTATGTAGACGTATTTGATTGACGTCTTCCGAACTTCATTGAGGCATACTTGTTTCCAGAGGCAAGGTGACGCAAAGTCAGTGCCAGCCTCATGCTAGGCTCAAGCGGATCCCTGTAGAAGGTGTACTGCTTGGTTATCCTTGGACCCACTCTGGCTAGCAGCTCATCGAACATCGCTGGGGGAATACGCAGGAAGTTGGTGAAGGATGCATGGTCCTCGTTACGGAGTTCCACCATGAGCTGGTCATACATGCCAAAATGCCGTCGCCTCCCAATCCATGGTCTCACCCAGTTCCTTCTCCTCCGTTCACCTCTTCTTCTCCTGGCTCTATTGGCACGCAACTGGTGCAGTGTCAAATCGATGAGGTCATGTTGATGTTGGAGGACAGGTAGTAGGTATTGTCTTCTCAGCTTTGCCAGATCCTCCATCTCTTGGATGACATGGACATGTACTCACCACGGAGTCTGAAACACTGACGGGTTCCTCCGGTGAAGCCCATTTGTATATACCAATTCCCCTAAACGCTGCCAATACGCCATTATACGGTAGCTGTAAGTTAGAAACACGTTCAGTAAGTTCTGTGGTCGTCCGGAAGACGTCAATCAAATACGTCAATGTGCGTTGGAGATACATTACACATAGGTTCAAAGCACGTTACTCATAGGTTAGAAATAAGTTTCGGGTAAGCTAAACATTACCTCGACGTGTTTTGACTTATGAGTAACTTACAAGTAACGTGTGTCGACGTGTGTCAACGATCGCGTAACGTGCCTACAACTTATGGCCAGCGTAGCGGAACGTGTGAGTCATACGCTGGCATAAGTCAAAAAATTTTGAGCATGCTTAAAATTTGTCGACGTGCTCGGCGTACTACGACATATGCCAGCGTGCTTCAGCGTGCTCTTAACGTATACAAAACTTACCCATAACGTATTCGACGTGTGCCAGCGTATTCGGCAATTTTTTCAGACGTCGGCATACACTGGCTAAAACGTCAAGATGTGACAGGGCATGACGGTGATGTTGACACTTCGATGTCTAGTGTGGTTATGATTTAAATCGTCGAGCGGCAGCCTTTTAATAGGCTACGCCACGTGATCATCAGCGATACGCTGCCGCACGCTATGCATACGTTAGACTATCATTGGGCATACGTTGTGAACGCCAACAACACGCTAAGCATTCGTTGGTATAAGTTATTTATAAGTTATCGAAACGTTCTGTGTACATTACTAATACGTTATGCATACGTCCAACTCGTTATGAATACGCCAAAAACTTAAAAAAAAACATTAATAGTTCAGCGTACGCCAGCGTTTTACATACATTTTGATACGTTGCCATACGCTGGCTAAAACGTCAAGGTGTGACAGCCCCTTTAGCAAAGTGGTGTTCTCTTTGCTGAATGTTTGGTGAATTCAGCTTTCATGGCCCAAACATTTCAAATAATGCGCAAACACTTTGTTCAAAGATGTAATTGATCAAAACTGATTACCTTCCCCAATCATAAGCTGAACACTCACCTCCATTCTAAAATCTTTGTATTCTCACATCTCTCACCAATTCCCCATATCTAATCCCATGCCCCACCATCCAGTC
>NC_140970.1:25324877-25362377 GCF_056783735.1 Eptatretus burgeri | reverse complement strand
ACCGTTGCTTGCTTCATTGCTTGGGTTTTCACCCTTGTCCCTTGCAGGGTGAAATCCACCGCATTTGTCAGGGAAGATGCCATTCGTTGGTGGGGAGGGGGAAACGGGGATCACCTGCTTTCCCTCGACGAAGGCCAGGCCTCTGGCAACCGTGCTGAGGTGGAAATGCGGTGGTGGTGTGGTTGGCATTTTGTGGTGGTCTTGATGGTGGTGTGGCTGGCGTTTGTGGTGGTAGTGAGGGTGGTGTGGTTGGGCGGTGGTTAAGGTGTTTGTTGTGAAGGCGGCTGTTCGTTGTCTGTGGGGATGTTGGCGGTTGACGAGGTGGTTGTGGTGATCGTGGTTGTTGTGGTTGGTGGCGTTTTGCGGTGGTAGTAATGGCGGTTGGTCCAAAATAACGATAGTAAAAGAAAAACGGCTAACTCAAAGATCACAGCCCTGTCCACACGGATAAATTCCATTGAACAACGGTGGGGAAATCTAACTGAACACGGACTTATCGGCATAACTGATCTAAGGACCTATATGGTGTTCTGCGAATTTCCACAGCCGTAACAATATAAATATATATTTATAGTACATATAAAATTACAGCAGGTTGGAAAATATTTCTAACTTTGTTTTTTTTTCATCACTGGGTCTTATCAATACAATTTTATCAATTCTGTTGAGCGAAAATAATTAAATCCCTTTTCATCATAATAATGTGCAAGACAGTTTATCTCATATAATAATATTCATAGTGTGTGAGGTAAAGCATTTATGAGCAACCATAGGTAATGATTTGCAACTATAATGTGATTTCTTGCAGTTGATTTTAAACATTATTTGCTACTTTGTTCAAATTCTCAGATCCCTCTTTTGAATGCAGCACTTTGACCTCCAGTCACGTCAATGCTGATGCAGAATGCCCTGTAGGTTAACACGGGAATTTTTGGATTGGTGCCAGGATGCTACTGATGCCTCAAGTACTCTTTGTCAAAAGACATTGTGGGATCTTTAACATCCACCACCAAATACGATCAGATGGAGCACTCAGCTTAACGTCCGTCCATGGGATTGCAAACTTTGCGATGCATCACCATGCCCGAAAAGCACCAATCTGGCAGTTTAGAACCATGTTGGGAATCAAACCCAGATTAGTGAGCTCAAAGGTAAGTGCGCTCCCTCTGCGTCATCCTGTCAGACCAAGTTTCTGGCTATCGTGCATTAACTTCATGGAAAATTTGCTTGTTGGTGCACACTTCCAATTACTTACCCAAGTATTACTTAACTTAATTACCAAGTATGAGTGATTGCTAAAAATTGCTCAAAGGACCCATGGTTTTTGGGAAAACGTTACTGAAATGATGTTGATTTCTGGACTTCTCCTGTAGATTGCTTATTCAGGATGTGCCCCATGAACCGCTACTCAGCACAGAAGCAGTTCTGGAAAGCTGCCCGGCCTGCCCTTTCTGCAATTTCCAAT
The DNA here is from genome assembly GCF_056783735.1 of Eptatretus burgeri. NCBI lineage: Eukaryota > Metazoa > Chordata > Myxini > Myxiniformes > Myxinidae > Eptatretus > Eptatretus burgeri. Next base: position 25,360,912 of record NC_140970.1, on the reverse strand, counting down.
TCTACACTCCTCAAAAAACTACACGTATGTATGTCTTCTAATCACACGACATAATCACCTGCCACTTTTGCTAGCTGTTATAGAAAATACACCTTAAGCAGATATTGCACCTGCTTACTTTCTCTGAGTGCTGTGCTTGTTTGGTGAAAACACAAATAGACTCCTTGAAAATGCAAAGCACTAGTCTGCCACACAAGCAAAGCTCTCATATTCTAATCAAAGTCCTGCAGGAAGACTGGAATCTTGACAGGCAGATAGGTGTAATTATTATGCTCGGAAATTCACAGGGCAACATGCACCGTTACCTTGGGCTCTTACCATCCCACGCCTCCTACGTATCGCATATCATTTATTTGCTTTTTCAACCATTCATTATCTTTATCCCTTTTCTTTCAAACCCCTTTTCCCACTTCCTTTCTGTTCCTTGTCTGATGGCCTCACCATCCTGTATCATCATTCAATCAACCTTTTGCAATGCACTGGTTGATATTTTTTGCCATGCACATTGTTCAACTGCTGCCCATCCCTTTATTTTGCATTTTCTCCTCTCCTAAGTTCCTTTCTCTATCCTTTCATTTTCTCCTCTCCTTTCTCCTTTCTTTAATTATTTTTTATCCTGCTGCTCATCGCCATAAATAAACATTATTGATTTTACCCGCCGATCACATCACGTGCCTTCTGGTTGAATGGTTTGCATGAGCGGGAACAATCATCTGGGTGGCAGACAGATGGTTGCTCTTTGCAGATAATGCAGATTTACCATGTGAAACATAATCCACGGCGATGCTCACAATAACAATCAGGAGGTGCATCTGATGTATATTTACGTATATATGTATACATATACGTATATATACGTATATACAGTATATACAGTATATACAGTGGGGAGAACACAAATTTGATACAAGGCCGATTTTGCAGATTTTCCCACTTACAAAGCACGTAGAGGTCTGTAATTTTTATCATAGGTACACTTCAACTGTGAAAGACGGAATCTAAAACAAAAATCCTGAAAATCACATTGTATGATTTTTAAATAATTAACTTGCATTTTATTGCATGAAATAAGTATTTGATACATCAGAAAAACAGAACTTAATATTTGGTACAGAAACTTTTGTTTGCAATTACAGAGATCAGACGTTTACTGTAGTTCTTAACCAGGTTTGCACAGACTGCAGCAGGGATTTTGGCCCACTCCTCCATACAGATATTCTCCAGATCCTTCAGGTTTCGGGGCTATCGCTGGGTAACACAGACTTTCAGCTCCCTCCAAAGATTTTTCTATTGGGTTCAGGTCTGGAGACTGGTTCGGCCACTCCAGGACCTTGAGATGCTTCTCACGGAGCCACTCCTGAGTTGCCCTGTCTGTGTGTTTCGGGTCGTTGTCATGCTGGAAGACTCAGCCACGCCCCATCTTCAATGCTCTTGTTGAGGGAAGGAGGTTGTTGGCCAAAATCTCGCAATACATGGCCCCATCCATTCTCCCCTCAATACGGTGCAGTCGTCCTGTCCCCTTTGCAGAAAAGCATCCCCAAAGAATGATGTTTCCACCTCCATGCTTCACAGTTGGGATGGTGTTCTTGGGGTTGTACTCATCCTTCTTCTTCCTCCAAACACGGCGAGTGGAGTTTAAACCAAAAAGCTCTATTTTGGTCTCATCAGACCACATGACCTTCTCCCATTCCTCCTCTGGATCATCCAGATGGTCATTGGCAAACTTCAGACGGGCCTGGACATGCGCTGGCTTGAGCAGAGGGACCTTGCGTGCGCTGCAGGATTTTAATCCATGACGGCATAGTGTGTCACTTATGGTTTTCTTTAATACTCTGGTCCCAGCTCTCTTCAGGTCATTGACCAGATCCTGCCGTGAAGTTCTGGGCTGAGCCCTCACCTTTCTCATGATCATTGAGGCTCCACAAGGTGAGATCTTGCATGGAGCCCCAGACCGAGGGAGATTGACTGTTATCTTGAACTTCTTCCATTTTCTCATAATTGCGCCAACAGTTGTTGCCTTCTCACCAAGCTGCTTGCCTATTGTCCTGTAGCCCATCCCACATTTGTGCAAGTCTACAATTTTGTCTCAGATGTCCTTAGACAGCACTCTGGTCTTGCCCATTGTGGAGAGGATGGAGTCTGATTGATTGAGTGTGGACAGCTTTTTTATGCAGATAACGAGTCCAAACAGGTGCAGTTAATGCAGGTAATGAGTGGAGAATGGGAGGGCTTCTTGAGGATAAAACTAACAGGTCTGTGAGAGCCGGAATTCTTACTGGTTGGTAGGTGATCAAATACTTATTTCATGCAATAAAATGCAAGTTAATTATTTAAAAATCATACAATGTGATTTTCAGGATTTTTGTTTTAGATTCCGTCTTTCACAGTTGAAGTGTACCTATGATAAAAAATTACAGACCTCTACGTGCTTTGTAAGTGGGAAAAACCTGCAAAATCGGCAGTGTATCAAATTCTTGTTCTCCCCACTGTATATATATATATATATATATATATATATATATATATATATATATATATATATGTATATATGTGTATATATATATATATATATGTGTGTATATATGTGTATATCTCTTCTTCTTCTTCTTTCGGCTGCTCCCGTTAGGGGTCGCCACAGCGGATCATCCGTTATGATCCGCATAATGATTTGGCACAGGATTTTTTTTACGCCGGATGCCATTCCTGATGCAACACTGGTCACCTCTGACGACACAGGGATATGGTACACCTATTCTAACCGGGGTACACACCGGGCCCAGTACACTGGTACTCACTTGTATATATGTATATGTACATGTATATATGTGTGTATATATGTGTGTATAAGTAAATGTACATGTATATATTTGTGTAAATATGTATATATATATATATATATATATATGTATATGTATGTAAATGTACATGTATATATGTGTGTATGTATATATGTGTGTATATATGGATATGTATGTATATGTGCATGTATATACATGTGTATATGTACATGTATATATGTGTGTATATATGTACATGTGTGTGTATATATATATATATATATATATATATATATATATATATATATATATATATATATATATGTATGTATATGTACATTTATATATGTGTGTATATATATATATATATATATATATATATATATATATATATATATATATATATATATATATATGTATATATACGTGTGTATATATGCGTGTATGTATATGTACATGTATATATGTGTATGTGTATATATATGTATATGTATATATATATATATATATATATATATACATATCAAAATATATGTATATGTATATATATATATATATATATATATATATACATATACATATACAGTAGACCAGGCGTAAGTCGTCACCATCGGGACCGAGAAAAAAGTGACGACTTAGAAATGTGACGACTTACGCGTATGCGAACATTCATGATGACTGTGGGGTGAAGGATGAAGTCGCGCGTGGCCTGGACACGTATGTGTGAGAGCTGGCTATTGTACCAAAAGGAAAACACAATCCTCGGGGCATAGGTGGGGGTTCATTGGTGAGTTGGAAAGTGATCAAGCAAAGATGGAATTCATGAATCAGTTTATCAAAAGTAAAGATAATGAACAACTGTAAGACAACAACTTCGCCTGCTTATCACCATGATGGGATTGACCAACGAACCCCAGAGACTTTTCTGGCAGCATCTGCCAGAAAAGCCCAGTCTCATCGGCATTGTACACGTCCCGAGGATGATAACTTTCCAAGAAGTCTTTCAATTTGCCATCCTTCCAGTCGTGCACCACTGCCGAATCCACGCTGCCTGATTCGCTGCACTTCTTGACCTTGCCGATTCCCCAGCTCACTTTGAATCTGTCTATCCAATGCATCGGCAAGGTCTCGGCATCATCATGCCCGAGGTCCGTAGCGAATTTACGTGCCTTCAGCAGCAACATTTCACCGTCCAACCGAATATTTGGCTGAGCCGACATTTGCCGAAACCAGATGATGAGCACGTCATCGACATCTTCAAAGGACACACATTTCACGCGTTTCACACTTACGACCGGCCTCGCGATCTTCTCCACTTGTCCAAACATCGTGCCCTTATTCTTCAAAATATTGTTCAATGTCTGCCGTTTGATGTCCAACTTCTCAGCTATGGCTGTTTTCTTCATCAGTGGGTTTGCCTCGCAAAACTGGATAATGTCGTATTTTTCTTGGTAGGTTTTAGTTGTAAGCTTACGCTTAGTCGCCATTGTCCTGCCTGCAGTGCGATCAACGTGTGTACGCAGTTATAAACAGCCTATCACTGGCGGTGTAAAACAATGAGCGAGCATCACGATTCCCTGAAATCGGGCTTCTCACGAGGCAGCAGTTCCGTGTGACAAGTTAGGAGTGGTAATTTACTTGAGTTTCCATTACGTGGGAACGGACAACATCTGACGAAGTGACGACTTAGAGATGACGACTTACAGAGGGATGACCCTTTATTCATAGGGACTTAACATGAGATAAATTCGGGACTTTTTGACGCTGCCGACTTAGGCGAAGTGACGAGTTACACGCTGCCAACTTACGCCTAGTCTACTGTGTATATATATATATATATATATATATATATATATATATATATGTATATATATATATATATATATATGTACAGTCATGTGCCGGATTACGACGTTCCGGTCAACGACGGACCACATATACGAGAGTGGTCCCATAAGATTATAATGGAGCTGAAAAATTCCTCTTTCCGAGTGATGTCATAGTGCTGCCAGTCGTATAAAAGTACAGTATAGCACATACAATTATGTGCAGTACATCATCGCGAACGCAGTGAGCTTCATACTTAACGCGTGCACATGAGAGAATAGGAAACAACAACAACACAATACCCCTGACGATTTTGAATCCATGTCGTTAGCTATTACTTTTTGCTTCCGGTTTTTGTTAAACGCTGTGCAGTGTATAAACACGATTGGGTTTTATTTCTATCTTGTGAATATTACTTAACACGTACACATGAGAGAATAGGAAACAACAACAACAACAACAACAACAACAACACAATACCCTGGCAGTTTGGAATCCGTGTCGTTAGCTATGACCCTTTTGCTTCCGTTTTTTTTGCTTCTGGTTATTTTTTGTTTCCAGTTTTTGTCATGGGGAATGATGCATGCCGTTAGATAAAGGCATCGTTGGAGACATGAAAGACCCAAATAATATCAGACATGGTGTATATTTCCTCCACTGATTTTAATAAAGATATCTCCCGCATCATCAAAAAATAATTTTTAATGGTGATTTACATTATTTGATCACTGATCCCGAATCCAGGCCGAAGTAACCGGAAATTGCATATACAGTTGTGAACAAGTTATAGGTAAAGTCAGAAGCGAATGTTAGAAGAATTCTACGTTCAATCTAGTATTTATTTTTTTTAGATGAGATCCTGTTCTAGGCGGTGTAGTTGTCGTTGTGAAGGTAATGTTGAGCATTTTTTTTCTTTTTCGGATGAGATCCTGTTCTCGGCGGTGTCGTTGTTGTTGTTGTGAAGGTAATGTTTGGGTAATATTTATTTTTTCAGATGAGATCCTGTTCTCGGCGGTGTAGTTGTCGTTGTGAAGGTAATGTTGAGGATTTTTTTTTCAGATGAGATCCTGTTCTCGGCGGTGTAGTTGTTGTTGTGAAGATAATGTTGAGGTAATATGGAATAGGCAAAGCCGAGAAGCGAACGTAGAATTCTTCTTAAATTCGCTTCTGACTTTACATAAAACTTGTTCACAACTGTATACTTGCCAACTATACCGTGGTACATGTAAGCGCCGCACAGCTGATGATTTTGACGCAATTTCCGGTTACTTCGGCCTGGATTCGGGATCAGCGAACAAATAATGTAAATCACGATTAAAAAATATTTTTTGATGATGTGGGAGATATCTTTATTAAAATTAACTTTGGGAAAAAATAATTGAGTAAATAAATAAATAAACGATCACTTCTAGTCAAGAATAAAAGAAATTAAAACTTCCGGAAAGAGTTTCAAAATCACTCCCGGTAATGTTAAATACGAAATAAACACTTCCTGTCATGAAAAAAAATCACCTTGATTGAATAATAATAATTGAATTGAAAAAAATAATTGAACTAGAACGGGCACTCATAGAGCGCATACCTTCTTGGTATGAGTGTGGGGAACTGGTTTCATATGAATGGTCTTATGACACAAACCACATATCTATAATGTCATGACCCCCCCCCCGACTTTCGGGGGCTACGGACTAAACAACAATCAACTCACGTCGTTTTGGCGAGTCTTCACTCACAAGCTCGGTGAATACAACGTTTCAACAAGAGAAGGTAATCTCGTTTGATGCTGGTTTCATGCAAATCGAATAAGAATTGACTGAGTTATGCCGAAAACCGCATATTTTTCAAGGGCGTGACCCCCCCCCGACATTTTACCCCAACCGGTGACATGTGTTATGACGTCATTGTGTCACAAGATTGGGCATTAAATTCTGAACATTTTGGTGCTGGGTTCATGTAAAGCGGACAAGAATTGACCGCGTTATGACAAAAACCGCATATTTTTCAAGGTCGTGACCCCCCTGACCTTTGACCCCTAACCAGTAACAAGAGTATGGGCGTCATTGTGTCATATTGCATATCACAAGATGAGGCATTGAATTCTGAACATTTTGGCGTTAGTTGCATGCAAATTGAATAAAAATTGACCGTGTTATCGTAAAAAGACGATTTTGACCTTTTCGTGACCCTGACCTTGACCTTTGACCCGAACGATCCCAAAATCTAATCGAATGCTTCCTGGCTAATAACCAATCATCCCACCAAATTTCATGCAATTCGGTTTAATACCTTTTGAGTTATACGAATCACAAGATTGCAAATAAATAAATAAATAAATAAATAAATACACGCCGACCAAAACATAACCTTTCGCAGAATGCGAAGGTAATAAATAAACACTTCCGGTCATGATCTCCCGGCATGCATCATTCCCCATGAAAAAAACCGGAAACAAAAAAAAAACCCAGCAACAAAACAAAAAACGGAAGCAAAAGGGTCATAGCCAACGACACGGATTCACAATTGCCAAGGTATTGTGTTGTTTTTGTTGTTTCCTATTCTCTCATGTGCACACGTTAAGTAATATTCACAAGATAGAAATAAAACCCAATCGTGTTTATCCACCGCACAGTGTTTAAAAACAACTGGAAGCAAAAAGTCATAGCTAACGACACGGATTCCAAATTGCCAGGGCTATTGTGTTGTTTTTGTTATTGTTGTTATTTCCTATTCTCTCACGTGGACGCGTTAAGTATTTAGCTCACTTCGTTCGCTATTATTTATTTTTTTTAGGTGAGATCCTGTTCTAGGTGGTGTAGTTGTTGTTGTGAAGCTAATGTTGAGGTAATATTAATTTTTTTAGATGAGATCCTGTTCTCGGTGGTGTAGTTGTTGTGAAGGTAATGTTGAGGTATAATGTTGAGGTAATATTTATTTTTTAGATGAGATCCTGTTCTAGGCGGTGTAGTTATTGTTGTGAAGGTAATATTGAGGTATAATGTTGAGGTAATATTTTTTTCAGATGAGATCCTGTTCTAGGCGGTGTAGTTGTCGTTGTGAAGGTAATGTTGAGGTAATATTAAATTTTTTAGATGAGATCCTGTTTTCGGCGGTGTAATTGTCGTTGTGAAGGTAATGTTGAGGTCATATTAATTTTTTTTAGATGAGATCCTGTTCTCGGCAGTGTAGTTGTTGTTGTGAAGGTAATGTTGAGGTATAATGTTGGGGTAATATTAATTTTTTTAGATGAGATCCTGTTCTTGGCAGTGAGTTGTCGTTGTGAAGGTAATGTTGAGGATTTTTTTTTTCAGATGAGATCCTGTTCTTGGCGGTGTCGTTGTTGTTGTGAAGATAATGTTGAGGTAATATTAATTTTTTTTAGATGAGATCCTGTTCCAGGCGGTGTCATTGTTGTTGTGAAGGTAATGTTGAGGTAATATTAATTTTTTTAGATGAGATCCTGTTCTAGGTGGTGTAGTTGTTGTTGTGAAGGTAATGTTGAGGTATAATGTTGAGGTAATATTTTTTTTTTTAGATGAGATCTTGTTCTAGGCAGTGTAGTTGTCGTTGTGAAGGTAATGTTGAGGTAATATTAATTTTTTTATAGGAGATCCTGTTCTCGGCGGTGTAGTTGTTGTTGTGAAGGTAATGTTGAGGTATAATGTTGAGGTAATATTAATTTTTTTAGATGAGATCCTGTTCTAGGCGGTGTAGTTGTCCTTGTGAAGGTAATGTTGAGGATTTTTTTTTTTTTCGATGAGATCCTGTTCTCGGTGGTGTAGTTGTTGTTGTGAAGGTAATGTTGAGGTATAATGTTGGGGTAATATTAATTTTTTTAGATGAGATCTTGTTCTAGGCAGTGTAGTTGTCGTTGTGAAGGTAATGTTGAGGTAATATTAATTTTTTTATATGAGATCCTGTTCTCGGCGGTGTAGTTGTTGTTGTGAAGGTAATGTTGAGGTATAATGTTGAGGTAATATTAATTTTTTTAGATGAGATCCTGTTCTAGGCGGTGTAGTTGTCCTTGTGAAGGTAATGTTGAGGATTTTTTTTTTTTCGATGAGATCCTGTTCTCGGTGGTGTAGTTGTTGTTGTGAAGGTAATGTTGAGGTATAATGTTGGGGTAATATTAATTTTTTTAGATGAGATCCTGTTCTCGGTGGTGTAGTTGTTGTTGTGAAGGTAATGTTGAGGTATAATGTTGGGGTAATATTAATTTTTTTAGATGAGATCCTGTTCTAGGCGGTGTAGTTGTCGTTGTGAAGGTAATGTTGAGGTAATATTAATTTTTTTAGATGAGATCCTGTTCTCGGCGGTGTAGTTGTTGTTGTGAAGGTAATGTTGAGCTATAATGTTGGGGTAATATTAATTTTTTTAGATGAGATCCTGTTCTATGCAGTGTAGTTGTCGTTGTGAAGGTAATGTTGAGGATTTTTTTTTTTTTCAGATGAGATCCTGTTCTAGGCAGTGTAGTTGTCGTTGTGAACGTAATGTTGAGGATTTTTTTTTTTCAGATGAGATCCTGTTCTAGGCGGTGTAGTTGTCGTTGTGAAGGTAATGTTGAGGTAATATTTTTTTTTTAGATGAAATCCTGTTCTAGGTGGTGTAGTTGTTGTGAAGGTAATGTTGAGGTATGATGTTGAGGTAATATTAATTTTTTTAGATGAGATCCTGTTCTAGGTGGTGTAGTTGTCCTTGTGAAAGTAATGTTGAGGATTTTTTTTTTCAGATGAGATCCTGTTCTAGGCGGTGTAGTTGTCGTTGTGAAGGTAATGTTGAGGATTTTTTTTTTTAGATGAGATCCTGTTCTTGGCGGTGTAGTTGTTGTTGTGAAGGTAATGTTGAGGTATAATGTTGAGGTAATATTAATTTTTTTAGATGAGTTCCTGTTCTAGGCGGTGTAGTTGTCATTGTGAAGGTAATGTTGAGGATTTTTTTCTTCAGATGAGATCCTGTTCTAGGCGGTGTAGTTGGTGTTGTGAAGGTAATGTTGAGGTAATATGCAGTCGTGTTATCACGGTTATAGAAATGCACAAATAATTAATTTGATCTATAGTATACCCAATCACACCTTTATGACTAAAAAATTAACAACAAACCTGGAGAGTAAATACTCTCGCAGTTTTAAGTCTACCTCATTTTCTTCTAAAGATATCTCCCGCATCATCAAAAAATAATTTTTAATCGTGATTTACATTCATTGATCGCTGATCCCGAATCCAGGCCGAAGTAACCGGAAATTGCAGCATCGAATGTAAGAAGAATTCTCCGTTCGCTTCTCGGCTTTGGCTTTTCCATATTAAACAACTATGTTACTGGTTTGTGTATTTACAACACTGTACTTTTTATCGTTATTTTAGAGTGTACTCTTTCTACTTATAACAAAAAAGGTTTACTGTAAAACAGTATGCCATCTTTCACAGCAGCCTCGTACATCTCGTGTTTACCGCGTCTCTTGATTGCATCATTTTTCCTTGTGCTTCATTTAATCTCGTGTTGGTTTGTTCATCATGACCCCGAAGCGTTCATCAAAAAGTAAAAAGAATTTTTTTTTTTTAAGTTTTTAAGTAAACATGTTACAGTTCGCGAAGTTTAATTTATTATTGAAGAAAGAAAAATATTTTTTCAATAAATTTAGTGTAGCCTAAGTGTACAGTGTTTATAAAATCTACAGTAGTGTACAGTAATGTCCTCGGCCTTCACGTTCACGCAGCACTCACTCACTGACTCACCCAGAGCAACTTCCAGTCCCGCAAGCTCCATTCATGGTCAGTGCCCCATGCAGGTGAACCATTTAAAAAAAATGTTTTTTGCTGTATTTTTACTGTCCCTTTTCGATGTTTATATATGTTTAGATACACAAATACTTACCATTGTGTTACAATTGCCTACAGTATTCAGTACAGTAACATGCTGTGCAGGTTTGTAGCCAATGACCAATAGGCTCTACCATATAGCCGAGGTGTGTAGTTGGCCATACCATTTAGGTTTGTGTAAGTACTCTCTGATGTTCGCACAATGACGAAATCGCTTAATGATGCATTTCTCAGAACGTATCCCTGTCGTTAAGCGGCGCATGACTGTGTATGTAAGTGTGTGTGTGTGTGTATATGTATATGTATATGTATACAATGTGAATGCACGAAGAGCTGCCTGGGTTCTTTTTGAATGAATTTAATCTTCTGTACATAGGTCTGAGGTGAACCTTGTATCAGTTCCCTATTGGGCTTGGCAGTCATAGCCTGAAGGGGGTTGGTGAGGAGGAAACCAAATGCACCTCTGTATATCTAATATATAATTTGAAGTCTTTGTTTGTTTGTTTGTCTGCACACTGTCATCTCCTGAACGGTGAAAGAGAGGAGGAAACCTCTGACACAAAAAATGTCGGATCAGGCCTTGGGAAGGTTATAGGCTTGGTGGTGAGGCCCCTCTGCCAGGGGGGGGGGGGGGTAGATGGTAGTTTATATTTAATGGGATTTTATGGCCGCCCCGGCTGAGGGGTCTCGTCACCTCGTCTATAACCTTCCCGGGACCCATCCCGACATTTTTTGTTTCAGAGGTGGCCGCAGCCGTAAAATCCCATTAAATATAAACACCCGTGTAAAATCCTACCCTCCCTCCACCCTAGAGGCCTCGCAATCAAGCCTAAAACCTTCTTGGGACCCTTCCCGACATTTTTTGTTTTTGAGGTTTCCTCCTATCTTTCCCCATTCAGGAAATTAGCACGTGCAGAGCTTAAGGGGGTTTGTGAGGGGGAAACAACCCCCCCTGCTGAGGGGCCTCGCCACCTCGCCTACAACCTTCCCGGGGCCCATCCCAACATTTTTTGTTTCAGAGGTTTCCTCCTATCTTTCACTGTTCAGGAGATTAGCGTGTGCAGACAAACAAACAAAAACTTCAAATTATATATTAGATAAATGTTTGTGTATATATATATATATATATATATATATATATATATATATATATATATATATATATATATATATATATATATATATATATATTACCCACTGGGTTTGCATGATCAGAAGTAAATTATTGTGTGGTATTTCATCCTGACGTGCCCATAAAAATGGTGAAACAAATCATGGCCGATAACTCCACTGTTCTTTACTTGTGACCTTTAAAATCCTCTGTCTTTAAAATAGGCTCGAGTGTGGTCTGCAGAAGTGATGTTTTAATGTCATACCACCTTTCATCAGGTCAGAAGGGCCTGTTTTGGTTATATATACAGTCGTGGTCAAAATATTGGAACCCTTGCACTTTTTTCAAATAACTCACAATTTTCTCTTAAAATAAGTTGAAATTGACAAAAGATAATTGGTCTCCACAATTATTCATTTCACTGTTAATATTACATAACCTTCGTTTTTGATTCAAAACTTTGGCATTGACAAAACGATTGACACTGCAGACTTAATAATTGGTCGCACAGCCTTTGGACAAAATAACTGCAGTCAAGCGCTTCCCACAGCCATGAATGAGCATCTGGGTGGTGTTTGGCTCTGGGCGGTATTTATTGTATGACCGATAGAAAATGGATTTCAGACATTATTTTGTTTCCATCTTCACTGTTATTCTTTGCAGAAGCATTTTGATCAGAGTATGAATGGTAACGTTCCACGACACATCTGCCTTCACTTCCTCTCACTTCTCACTGCCTTCATTCCCCCCACCCCCTTCACTTACCCTCCCTCCTTGCTCCCTCACCCTTCCTTACTCTCCTGCCTTCCCCGTTCTCCCTCCCTCCTCTCTCTTTCCACCTCTACCTCCGCACTCTTTCTCCTGCACTCCTCTCCCTCTCTTTCCCCCACTCTTCTCCCTCTTCCCCCTCTTTTTCCCCCCTCTTTTCCCCCTCTCGGTATTCCCATCTGTGAAGCGACGGGTGGCATTCACTGGTATATAATATCTTACCCTTTCATATAATATATATATATATATATATATATATATATATATATATATATATATATATATATATATATATATATATATTTACGAATTTGGAATTCAATTGCACACAACATACAGGTTCCCTTAGTCAGCTATGTCGATAAGTGCATGTTCCCTAGATAGCTCACCTTCCATTGTTTAAATGTTTTGAAATCTATTAGATGCGCTGCGGATCGATTTAATAGTGAGGGAGCAAACAATGGAGACGTCCCCCCCCCCTCTTCTGCGAAGAGGAAGAAGAACCCTGTGGTGACTTCAACAACTCCCTCCCACCCGTGGTTGAGGGGGGGTGGATCACGAGGGCATGAGTCACGCCGGGTGTGGGGGAGGGTGTGCAAAGGATAAAGAGGACATCTTTTCTTTGTTCAGAAGGAGTTCGTAGAGAGTCTCGTGGGAGTCCCGTGTAAAAAGAGTTAACGGTGAAAGTCCCGTGAAAAGAGTTCGTGGGAGTTCGTGGGCTGAGTTCGTAAAAGAGTCCCGTCGTAGGGCTGAGTTCGTGGGAGTCCCATGGCAGAGTTCGTGTGCTGAGTCCCGTGGGAGGAGTAAGCTTTTTGCTTCGGCAGTTGGGGGAGTCGGAAGGAAGCCAGAAGCCAAGGAGCTGCGTGAAAGTCCGGGCGTCGCGAAGGAGACGCGAGCTGGAGGTGCAGCCTTGCCTGCTGTGTCGCGCAAACCGCACGTTCGTGTGGAGAGAGCCGGAGAGAGCTCGCCTGCCACACGGAAGGCCCAAGCTCGACTGTGGCTACGCTAGCTGCCGTGGGGAAGGAGCATCGCGAGTCGTTCAAGTGCGTTCGTGTGGAGAGAGCCGGAGAGAGAGCTCTCCTGCCACACGGAAGGCCCGAGCTCGACCACGGCTACGCTAGCTGCCGTGGGGAAGGAGCATCGCGGGTCGCCCAAGCACGTTCGTGTGGAGAGAGCCGGAGAGAGCTCGCCTGCCACACGGAAGGCCCGAGCTCGACCGCGGCTACGCTAGCTGCTGTGGGGACGGGACATCGCGGGTTGCCCAAGCCAGACACCACGAGGGTGCAGGTAACCTGCGGCGGTCTCGTGGGACTCGTTCGGTCTGCCAAGTCCCACGCCATAAAGACCCAAGAGGTCCAGTCTGACCCCATTACCTTTGATGGGGTCTTTTTCCTGCTTTTCTTTCGAATGAATGTTGTGGCGCCGAGTCCCGTAAGTAAAACTGTATAAGTGACTGTACATTCATAATTGCTTATAGACGGTTGTAGTTCTTTTGTCATGCTTTTGTTGCTTGTTTAATTGCATACGTGTTTCATTATAATAAATGTCCTTGTGTAAATGTAAACCTGCTCGTTTCGTCCATTCCCTCATTGACTGAACATTTCGTGTGTTGGGAGTTAGAAAGCCGTTGGTTTGCCGTAATAGGGGGACATTTGGACTGACGGTTCTCGGTGATTACGCCGCTCGGAATCGCGCACGAACAAGCTCGCCTCGGCGGTTTGTTCCGTACGAGGTCTGTCGAGGGTGGAATACCCCGGTAGTTGGATCACGTGGGTATTTGGGTAGATTGAAGATTGGCAATCGATCCTTCCCCACGTGATCTGCCGATTGGCGTTTTTCGGTTCTTGTACAAGGACCCGTCGCTCAGAGTTATCCGGGCGGCAATCTCTATTCCGGGCGATCAGTCGGGCCGACTCGACTTGACGCTCCATTCAGAGCGGTCGGTTGGCGGCCGACCCCCAGCCTGTAACAATATATGTGTATATATGTATATATATATATATATATATATATATATATATATATATATATATATATATATATATATATATATTTGTCAGGTCAAGCTAGATTAGATCTTTGGCTTGCTCCAGGTACCATGGAAAACCTGCACTAACCTGTTTCATGGTCGGATTGTCAGCAACTAAACCGTCTCCCCCATGTGATTTTCTGGTGAGGAGGGTGTAAGGATATGGATACCCAGCAGGATTAAAAACAAAACCTTTCAAAGAGCGGAGGAGCTCCTTGTGAGCCAACGGCCATGCATGTCTGGAGCCCAACTGTCGCTGTGGATATTCTCCTGCAGTTGGGTTTCCTTTTTTTTTTTCAGAGGTTGGTGGCAAGATTTGCGCACCGGCTACCGTAAAACACTTCACTCCGCAAAACACACTGAAAACGCAAAGAAAACTGAAAATCCACTCCGTGGGAGTACGTCTTGTCAAGATGCCCTTCACAGGGAAGCTCACCAGATGATTGGATTGCCCTCAGGACCCCCATTCTTTGATGAAAGGAGGAAAACCATGGAGTAACCTTCCTGGGTTGGATTGTGGTCGTGTGTGTCAGGGTGCTGCTGAGGTGTCGTCCACCAGACAGCGGTGTCCTTGGGTTAACCTGAGGCGGTCCCTTCATGTGGGCACTTGGAATGTCCTATCCCTAAGAAAGGATGATCATCTCTCTCTGTTATAATCTGAGCTCAAGCATTTGAACATCAATATTGCAGCACTCTTTGAGGTTCAGAGACTGGATAGTGGTGAGATAATAGCGGGTGGTCACACCTCATATTGGTCTGGTCGCTCTGATGGTTACCATGACCAAGGAGTTGCTGAAGCTGTGTCCAATAGGTTGACTCCAATGATAATTGAGCGAACACCATCAATAAGCGTATTATGAGACTAAGTATTCGTCACTCCTTGGGTGTCATTTCCCTGGTCTCCGTATATGCTCTGACTGAGGCGAGTGATCTCACTATGAAGGACGCATTCGATGCCACGCTCAAGTCTGTGGTTGATCAGTGCCCCAGGCGAGATAGTATTCTCGTCTTTGGGGATTTCAGTGCATCAACTGCAACAGATAGGGATGGTTATGAAGCATGTGTTGGTCCCCATGGGTCTGGAACTGAAAATCAGAATGGCACTAGGTTCCTTGACTTTGCAAGAAGTCATGGACTTAGGTTGGCTGTTTCATGGTTTCAGCACCTTCAGGCTCATCGCTGGACTTATTATTTCAACGCTGGTGGTGTTGCAAAGAAAATTGACCATGTGCTTGTTGATGGTCGCTGGAAGATGATCCAGAACTACAGGGACGACCGGAGTGCTCATTTCCTCAATGCCGACCACAGGCTGGTTGTAGCAACTCTGAAATTCCAGCTTCAATCCGGGAGAATGGTGCCATCCCAGCCTAGGCTGGATGTTGGCAAGCTCAAGGATGAGAGGGTAGCTGAGGAGTTTGTGAACAGGCTGAGTGGGGATTTAGGGGGTCTGGGTGATTTGGGGTATCCTGAAGAGTTGTGGAGTGCCTTCAAGACCACCGTCCTTGATGTTGCCAGTGGATGTCTTGTAATTCACCGTCGGGTGAAGAGGAATTTTGTCTCTCAAGGGACACTGGATACCATTGACTTGAGTCGCAGGGCCAGGCTTAATGGCAGAGGTGAGCTGTTCAGGGAATTGAGACATAAAACTGTACATGCACTGAGGTTGGACAAGGAGGCCTATGTGTGAGGTATCTGGAAGGAGGTAGAGCATCACCTGTGGTCAAGTGATTCTCGTCCTGCTTACAGTGGAATCTGCGCATTATCTTCTTCCAAGCACATCACTTGGTGTACTGCAGTTTGAGCGGAGAGTGGTGGGCTCTTGACAGAGGAGTCCAAAGTGAAGGCCCACTGGGCCAGTGACTCTAAGCAGCTGTACCAGGCTGATCCACCAGCTGTTGAGTTGGATGTCAGGGGTGTTGCTATCCCTATTGCTGACCCTCCAATTAACAGTGATCCACCTTCATTTGTGGAAACACAGGCTGCAGTGAACCGTTTGAAATAGAGTAAAGCTCCTGAGATCTGTGGCATCCATGCTGAACTTCTCAAGGCTGGTGGAAATGCTGCACTCGTGTCGTTGCATGCAGTTTTGTGCTCTGCCTGGAACACAGGCATTATCCCAACTGGCTGGAAGAGGGGGCTTGTTGTCCCTCTCTGGAAAGGGAAGGGTGATTGCCAGGACTGCAACAACTACCAAGGGGTGACCCTGCTCTTAGTGCAGGGCAAGGTCTTTGCTCAGATAATTATTGATAGGGTTCACCACAATTTGTATGAGCACCAGCACCTAGAGCAGTCAGGCTTTACACCAAAGAGGTCAACAATTGGCCGGATCCTTGCCCTTCAGGTCCTCACTGAACACAGATGAGAGCTTCGGCATAGCCTGCTTGCAGCCAATGTTGATCTCTGCAAAGCGTTCGATGAACAGTGAATTGGGATGCCCTCTGGAGGGTGCTGGGTCTTCGTGGGGTGCCACCAAAACTGATCAATCTGATGTGTGAACTATACTCTAGTACCGAGAGTGCTGTGAGATGTGGTGTACCATCTCCAACTTATTTCCAGTTGTTACTGGAGTTTGTCAGGGCTGTGTACTGGCCCCCACACTTTTCACTGCTTGTATGGACTGGATTTTGAAGAGGATGTCAAAGAGATGAAGCTGCAGTGCATCTTTTGGGAATGTCAAGATCTCTGACCTTCATTTCGCAGATGATGCAGTCATCTTTGCGGAGACTCAGCATATCGTTTTGGGGGCCCTCGAGATGCTGAATGAGCAGTCGAAGCCACTGGGATTATGGGTTTCCGGGGTCAAAACTAAGATCCAGACTTTCATTGACATCTTGGATGCTGCTATGTTGTTTGTACCTGTTTCTGGTGACGATGTTGATATCACAGAGAGATTCACTTACCTTGGCAGTGATATTCATGATAGTTTATAGCTGGGTCGGGAATCAAACCCAGGCAAGACAGCTTAGATGGGAGTGAGTGAGTGTTCCTCTCGGCCAGTGATATTCAGTGAAATCCGAGTCTTCAGGTCTTATGTGCTTCCTGTGTTGCTCTACGGATGTCAGACTTGGACTCTGACCAGGGATCTGAGATGGAGACTTAATTCCTTTGGTACCAAGTCTCTTCGGATAATCCTTTGCTAACGCTGGTCGAACTGTGTCCAACGAGCGGTTGCTGAGAGAGACTCAAATGAGATTTGTTTCCTGCATATTCCATGAGCATCAGGTGTGGATGAATGGACATGTGGCTCGTTTTCCTGATGCTGATCCTGCTCACTAGATTCTCTCAGCGAGGGAGCGTCGTGAGTAGAGGAGACCAATGGGCTCACCATATGCCTTGTGGTTGCAGT
Source organism: Eptatretus burgeri (assembly GCF_056783735.1). NCBI lineage: Eukaryota > Metazoa > Chordata > Myxini > Myxiniformes > Myxinidae > Eptatretus > Eptatretus burgeri. The sequence continues at coordinate 25,343,241 of NC_140970.1, read as the reverse complement.
AGGTTGATCAGAATCTCAAGGAGATGGGGATGGGCCAGGCATTTGCCTGGGGGATGGCCAGACGCAGGCCCCTGGAGTACCGGCGGAAAGTGGAAGCAGCGACGCACTGCTCCGGTGCATGCTTCTCTACCTGACCTGACCTGGCCCTGGTGATGTCTGTACTTGCCCCCATTGTTCTCATCCCCACTACCCCCCCCAAAAAAAAACTCCCCCTCCTGCAAATTTAAGTTTATGAACGGCTACATTGAATTAATATTGTGCCAATGTCGCAGAGGTTTGATGGTCCAAATGCTCTTCCTACATCCAGGTTCCTTGTGAGTCTATTTAATACATTCGACTATGCTTAAACCTCAGCAATCAAATGCTTCTGGATGTTGCATGTTGGTTTTAGGAAGCAATCTTGGTGGACGTCTACATTTTGCGTAGTAATTTACAAATTGCGTATGCATGCTTTGTCTCAGTAATATAATGAAAATTTTTGTCGAAATCAAATTTTTCTTGTCCCTGCACTGCTTGGGTCCTTGATGATTAATATGGGATCGTTTTCAACACTGTATGTAAGTATGACCAGTGGTTTGGAATTAGATGCAAAACTGATTCACAGCTACGTTGGTTCTTATGAAGCCAACACCAGGCATATGAGGTCTGTATAAAGTAAGGGGACTGACCCTGCAGTGTGCTCCACTTACACAACTTGAATGAACAGGTTCCGTCACAGTCTTTCACAACATTCCAGCAACATATATGATTGGTGATGGTTAACTGTGCTCATTGTGTGATTTTTTACAGGTCATGCTTTACACGTTGTCTAGTTTGAGTCGTCGCGCTATGAGTCGTGAGCAGAGAGCCAATCTGAAGTTTCTTGCCAAGCTTGGCAAAACACCTTCCAGATCCTTCGCAATGCTGCAGCAAGTCTATAGGGAAGAAACGATGTCACGTACATGTGCATTTGAATGGCACAAGAGGTTCAAAGAGGGATGGGAGGAGGTTGAAGACTATCCACGGTCTGGAAGACCTTCAATGAGCAGAACGACGGACAACATCGAGCGTGTGAAGTAGATGGTGCACGCAGATCATCGACTCACGGTGCGAATGATTGCTGAGGAACTTTCCATCAACAAGGACACTGTCTGGAGCATCATCACTGAAAATCTCGAAATGCGCAAAGATGGTCCCCAAGCTGTTGTCCGAGTACCAGAAACAGCAAAATGTCACTGTCTGTAAACACATTATCGAGTGCCTCGAGGATGATCCAGACCTGCTCGGGAGAGTCATTACTGGCGAGGAATCGTGGATATTCGAATCTCCCGAATATTGGCGATCCCAAGATCAAATGGCAGAGTCATCAGTGGAAAAGTCCAGCATCACCAAGACCAAAGAAAGCAAGGATGTCGAAGTTGAAGGTCAAGGTGAAGCTCATTGCATTTTTTGACATCGAGGGCATCGCCCACTTCGACTTTCTACCACAGGGTCAAACAGTGAATCAATACGTGTACAAGGAGATCCTCCGGCGCCTCATGAGATCAGGCCGGGACGAGAGGAGGGATCTGTGGGAGAACAACGCATGGGTGCTCCACCATGGAAACGCCCCTGCTCACAGTGCCCTGAGCATCGGACAGTTTCTGGCAGAGAGGAACGTGCCAACTCTGGAGCAACCCCCATACTTGCCAGACTTGGCCCCTTGTGATTTTTTCCTATTACCCAAGCTCAAGGGGGTGATCAAGGGGACCCCGATTTCCTGATGTGGAGGCCATCAAAAGGGCCGTGACGCCGGAGCTCTGGAGGATTCCAGAAGAAGCCTTCCGGGGGTGCATCGAAGCATGGAAGAAGAGGATGGACAAGTGTGTGAGACTGGAGGGAAACTATTTTGAAGGGGACAAGCTGTGATTTCAATATATTTTTTGGACTAAAATTTCTGTGAAGTCAGTCCCGTTACTTTTTAGAGAGACCTCGTATATATGAAGAAAATAATGGATTATGTATGTATATATTTAGAAGACGAGCATAAAGGATATCCTAGAGGTGTGCACACTCACCTCTGAGCTGTCTCGGCTGGGTTCAAATCTCTGCCAGCCTGGTGTTTCGGCCTGGGTTCAAAAAACACCCCGGTGTTTCGCAAACAGTGAGGCGTTAATGTTAAAAATCATGACAAAATCACAAGTGACATAATCTCTTTAATGGTGAAGGTGGTGGACTTGGGATCTTAGGGTGCCAAGTTAAAATCATACTCTGCTGTTGAATTAATACCAGGTGGGGTTGACTCAGCATGTCATCCTACCGAGGTCAGCAAAATGAGTACCAACTTGCTGGGATGATTGAGCCATTTGAATACCCTGCATCGGAATGGTGACCTTTCCAGCATTGTGCCCAATCGCCAAGGAGACTGCTAAGGCAGCACCAACACTCTGCACAGAGCATGGTTCCAATGGATTTGGATTTTTTTTCTTCATATGATAACCTCAGTACTATCTTTCCTGGTTAATTAATGTTATATATATTTAATGTATTTATGATCAGGTTTAAATTAATTCTTTGGACACGAAAATCCTGCAAAAACTTGACTGTTATTCTTCGTCGTCGTCGTCATCATCATGTACCATACCCTATGCAGAGTATTGTAGCTGCTGAAGCAGTTACAAGGCTACAATACTGGTCTGGTAACCACTCCAACTCAGGAAGTCAGGGCAGGAATTTGGAATTTTGCCAGGGTGCCGGCGATAACTTACCTACTATTTGCAAAGGACACGTGGGATCTTTTAACGTCCACCAACTAATCCCTGCAGACAGCACACCCATTTAACATGCATCCAAGAGACGGCACACACATTGATTAATCACCCTGCCTGTGAAACACTGGGATGATCGTTTATAGCTTGGTCGGGAATCAAACCCAGGCTAGACAGCTAAGAGGGGAGTGTGTGTTCCTCTCGGCCAGTGATTCTCAACCAAGGGTAAATTTACCCCCTGGGGTGAAAATTTACATGGCAGGGGTTAAAAGTATCATACCTGAAAATTAAGGCATGATGATTTTTTTCGCAACTTCAGACAAAATCAACAACACTGTTATCGTTGTGATGTAAGACAAACAACTCACAATACATTATAACATAGAGACTCTCACATTCTACACAAATTATTCTATACAGTCAAAAATCAATTCCCCCTTCCTGCCTGCCCCCCCCCCAACTGCAATTTTCTCTTTTTTTGTTTTTTCTTATGAAAAAAAAATTGAGGGGTTTTTGAGGGTCAGCAATTGGTTTTTGGCCTTATTTTTTATGTTTTAAATAAGCTTTTCATGAGCTTTTTTTTTTTTTTTTTTACTAAAATAAGCTTTTTTCTGTGTTAGTTTTTTGACAAAATTGTATGTATGTATGTGTGTACAAATATATATATATATATATATATATATATATATATATATATATATATATATATATTTTTAGGGGTGAGGGGTAAATACTCACTCAAATGTATTAATTTAAAATTTAGGTTCGGGTTAATATTGAAAAAAAATACAAATACCTGTGTATGCAATTTGAAAATTGATGTGAGAGAGAGAGAGAGAGAGAGAGAGAGAGAGAGAGAGAGAGAGAGAGAGAGAGAGAGAGAGAGAGAGAGAGAGAGAGAGAGAGAGAGAGAGAGAGAGAGAGAGAGAGAGAGAGAGAGACTGAGACTGAGACTGAGACTGAGACTGAGACTGAGACTGAGACTGAGACTGAGACTGAGACTGAGACTGAGACTGAGACTGAGACTGAGACTGAGACTGAGACTGAGACTGAGACTGAGACTGAGACTGAGACTGACTCGATCCAGTCCAGTTTTTGTTCTGGACGTGTACACTCAGGCCTAATCAGTGTTGCTAGGTGTGTGTGTGTGTGTGTGTCTGTGTGTATACGTTTGTGTTTGTGTTGTCTGTGTCTCTGTCGGTGGATGTGTGTGGATGTGTCTGTTTGTGTGTCTGTGTGCCTGTATTTATGTGTATGTGAGTGTATGCTTATGTGGGTGTATGTATGCCTCAGTGTCTGCTGTGTGTTGTTGTTCGTCTTTCGGCTGCTCCCGTTAGGGGTCGCCACAGCGGATCATCTGTTATGATCCACATACTAATTTGGCACAGGTTTTATGCCGGATTCAGTGTCTGCTGTGTGTGTGTCTAATTCATTATTATTAACAAAATCAATTTTATATTTCAGTGAATGGAAAAATGTTATTATAGTTAATTTATGATTATTTCTTTTCAGATTTTGGCATGTCTAAAAAACGTACATACCTGGATTAATGTGTACAATATGGCTTTGACTTCATTGTTGAAGTGGGCGTAGATAAGCCTCAGTGTCGGCTGTGCTCCAAAGTTCTTAGAAATGGCTCATTGAAACCTTCAATATGAAAACAGCACCTGGAAGCTACACATCCTGCTCATGCATCTGATGACCGTGCCACCTTTGAAGCAGAGAAAGCTAGGTTTAGGGCTGCAGGAACGCTGCCCAAACATGACTTTGTACCTAACAAGAAACCAATGCTTGCCACTTCCTATCACGTAGCACAACGAATAGCAAAGGCAAAGAAACCTCACGACATTGCCGAGATGTTGATTAAACCTTGTGCCTTAGACATGGTTGAACATGTATGTGGGAAACAAACAAAACAGAAGATTCAAGACATTCCCCTTTCTAATGACACAATTCATCGACGTATTAGTGAAATGTCTCAAGATATTTGTCAACAAGTTATTGAACAGATCAAATCTAGCCCTGCAAAAATTTCTTTGCAACTTGATGAATCCTGTGATGTTGCGAATTTTTCACAACTGCTTGTTTTTGTCCGGTCCATACGTGGAAAAGAACTGAAGGATGAATTTCTCTTCAGTGAAACTCTCCAACAAACAACAAAGGCTGCTGACATAATGCAGAAAATATAAGACTTCTTTGAAAGGAACAATCTCACATGGGACATAGTTGGTTGAATTTGTACTCATGGAGCCCCAGCCATGATGGGAGTTAGATCAGGCTTCACTGCACTTGTAAAACAAAAGGCACCCCATGTGATAATGCATTGTGTTCTTCACAGATATGCATTAGCTGCGAAAACCCTTCCTGAAAATCTGAAAATAGTTTTGCAGAAAGTTATTGAGGCTGTTCATTTCATTCGTGCCCGAGCACTGAATCACCGCTTGTTCAAAACTTTTTATGAGATGGGCTCTGAGCATTCAATTATTTTGCTTCATACTGAGGTGAGGTGGCTCTCACGTTGACTTATTCTTAACCGAGTGTTTAAGCTCCTTACTGAGGTTGATATTTTTCTTCGGGACCAGGATTCAAAGCTGTGGGAAAAGTTTTCTGATTCAAAGTTCAAAGTTCATCTCCTCTTTAGGGTACCTCTCAGATATATTTACCCACCTTAACCAAGTCAACAAACAACTCCAGGGAAAATCAATAACCATCGTTGAAGCAGGTGAAAAGATGAAAACATTGCAGACAATGCTGGATTTATAGGCACGAAGAATTCATCAAAATAAAAATTTGCAAATTTTCCAAACATTGATGAGGCTATTAGAGAAGAACCTGGTGAGTTAAATGAAATAAATGGAGACATCACAGCAAATTTGAACATCTTGAAGCATCGCTTCACTGGCTACTTTCCAGAAGACATGATACCTACAGAAAGATGGATATTAAGACCTTTTACCACTGATCTATCAGAAATGAGAGAAGACAACAAAGCAAAAGAGGAGCTGATTGACCTTCAGTCCTCTACTAGTCTTAAGGAAGAATTTGATAGAGTTGGTGTTGATTTCTGGATGAAACTCACAGATTCATTCCCACTTCTTACTCAGCGAGCCTTCAACATGCTTGTTCCCTTTGCCACCACATATCTATGTGAATCAGGTTTCTCTACTTTAGTAGCAATGAAGACAAAGGAAAGGAACCGCCTGAAAACCGATGACAACATGAGGGTAGCGTTGTCATCAACAGCTCCTCGAATATATAAACTGGTTGACTCAATGAATCATCAGAGTTCCCACTGATAATGCTTCTGTTATTTTTGTTTGATCTTGTTTGATATAAGTGGACTGTATTTTTTTTTCTGTTATCAAAGTTTGTTTTGTGCAAAACCTTAATAATACAGTTGTTCCATCTTCTTTTTTTCTGCGCCTCTATGCAGTTTTTTTTTTGCACGGGTGTAAGGCTGTTGAAAATTTAAGCTTTTTACAATGAAACATTCTCTAGTTAATTTCCTCATGGACAGAAAAAGTAAAAGCCTTTACAGACACAAGTCAGCAACTTTAAAAAGACTTCTCTATGAAGAAGTGCCTTTGATTATATGACATTGACAGCAATGGAGTAGAAAGGGTAACCAAAGAAGAAGTGAGGACATGGGGAACAGACAACTTAACTAGCACCAAGAAAGGAAAATAAATGGTTCCTCATTGTGCAGGAAGGATGCACAGACAAAGAGTTGTATGTTGTTTTGAAGGAGCGAGAATAAGGGATATTGAAGGCAGGTTAAAAGCCATAGTGTCATGGAAAGGCAGGAGGAAGTTCCTAATGGTACATGTCGGAGCAAATTATGTAGGAAACGTTTATTTGGAGGATTTGAAAATAGGTAAACATTTTACGGATAACCGACTGGAAGTAAAGGGTTGTGAGGTCATGTTTTTGAGAATAAGAAAGGGAATATAATTTCTGAGTTGAATCATAGAGGTTAACCAATCAAGAGAAGAATGGTGTAAGCAGCAAGGTTTTGTGTTTCGGAAGCAATTGGAATCATTTTTGGGGCAAAGGGAGTGTTTCCATAATGATGGCCATCGGCTAAACAGAAAGAGTGCGGTGAGGTTTGCAGTGGGAATTGGGAATTGGAGCTTTTTTTAGGTTTGAGGAGGTAAGGGTGGAGAGACTAAAAAGGGAGGAACTGAAACTGACAACATGATTGGTAAGGCCCAGGCAGGAAAGAAATAATTGCATGAAAGGAAAAGTTAAAAATATTCCATACCAACACTAAGAGTTTAAATAATGATGGAGAAGCTCGAAGCAAAGGTATATGGTGAAGAGTATGATAGACAGGAGTTGTGATAAGCATTCATGGTTTAATAAGGAAATAAATTGGGAAACAGGATGAGAAGACAATAAGATGTATCAGTATGATAGGAATGGAAAAACAGCAGGGTCTGAGTGAAAGCCAATGTTGCATCATGTGAAAGGGATGATATGAAGGAAGGAAATAATTTAGAGCCCCCTGTTTCCAGTAAGCTGGGACTCATTTTGCCAACCCCGGATTTAACGACATGGCAGGGACTCAAATTCAAGACGCCAAGATCTTAAGCCAACCACCCCAACCGTTCAGGTGACATGAGGCTTTCCTGCAGGGTAATATCAGTCGACATTTTGAGAAAAGACAGTGATCTGGAAATGTATATAGCCAAGATCTTGAAAAAAAAAAGTACACAGCCTCCAATATGAAAATATATGTGGTATGTGAAATTATTTTCTTTGTTGGTATCATTTAAACAATTCTTCCTGAAACATAGTATTAAACAGCCAAATTGGCAGAAAAGTTTGCACTGCGTGGCCATCTTAGATTTATGCAAATTAGCAATTTTCCCCAAGCTATCTTTATGTACATTTTTGATATGTTAATCGGTAGGGGTTGAGGCACTAGTTACAGCAAACCACAATTATTTTGAAATTTCTTCGAAGTCAAGCCATATATTGACTGGAATACAAAGCATTCTTTAAGAACATGAGAGGTAAAGATTAAGTTAAGACAAGTGTGGGCACAGGGAGATTGGTTTGTGGTGAAAGTGAATGCAGGCTTATTAAATAGTTATTTTGTTTCAAAATCTACCAGGAACAGTCCAGGGAATTACAATGTAGTAGCAGAGAGAATCTATATAGGAAGTGAGGAAAGACTTTTCGAGAGTTCCAAGTAGAATGGAGAAATTTAAGAAGCATATAGGAAAGCTAAGACTATGAATCTCGTGGCCCAGATAATATGTCCCATGAGTATCGAGTGTGGTGGTAGATCAGATAAGCGTGATGTTAGCGGATATCTTTAACAGCTCGTTGGAGTCAGGACAGATTACAGAGGATTGGAGAGGAGCAAATGCAACACCATTACTTAAGAAAGGATCCACAAAGGCTATTAACCTATTGGGTTAACCTCAGTTATTGAGTTACCAAGAGGGATAATGACAGAACCAGAGGGCATAGTCGTGCTCAAGTGAAAAAAGGAGGGTTAGAACAGAAGTAAGTTATTTTACATAGAGAATTGGTAATGCATGGAATCATTTTCTGGGGAAGGTGGTGGCAGCAGGGACAGTTAGTAGGTTTAAACTAAATTTGGATAAGTACCCAGAAGGAATGGGCATAGAGGGGTATAAGGATAGTGGCAGCAATGGTTGGCAGTTTATGATTATCCAGGCGTGATTGAGCTGTGATGTCTGTAAGTTGGAGATGTCTGATTGTTTTTCGTGTGTATTGTGACAAATAGAAATGTGTATTTAAAATTTTTTTTGGTGTAGTTCAGAAAAAAGAGGGAGCTGGGGGTACAGGGATAGTATCCTGTGTCCCTGCATTGTTGGGAGTATTGAGATGACACTGACTTTATGGTTTAAGTCCCTCCTCCTATGTGCGGGTTTCCTTGCGCATTATTGTGAAGCTTCAGCAAACATTCTTCTGAACAAACTGCATATTGTAAAGCACATCATCCATTAACGCATTCTTAAATCATGGAGAGTTAAACTGCAGACTGGATGAGACTGTAAATTACAAAATATAGTTTTGACATTGTCTTGACCCTTTTAAATATTATTCATCCACCATTAACTCCATTTATACCCACCAATTTGCACTCTATAAAGTATAAAGTTGATTTGAGCAGTCAGCTCTCCAACTCATTAATAATTATTAGTGCCCACCTTGTAAACTATAATAATGTCATTACAATCGTTAAAATAATTGACACAAAAGCGGAGACCTGCATGGAAAACCATTTTTCATAAGCGATCATCCCAAGGTCATTGAAGATATAGAGGACAAGTAATTCTCGGATTAGGTTTTTGATTGATCACAGGAATTGATCACAGGAATATATTTGAAAGTTTTAGGCTTTTTGTTCTGGGATATGAAAATAACCTGCCACTTATTCATCTCAATGTTTTGGGATTTATCTGTGGTGTACTGTACTTAAGTTTGGCTGGAAACATCAGTGCTACGGAGCAAACATGGTGAAAAATGAAACATCCAGCACATGTTATTTTTAGTTTTCATGTTTTATCATTAGCTTTGTCGCTGTGCAGGCTGGCACGAGAGCCAAGAGGTATGCAAGCTCGCCTCTGAGCTGTATAAACTGGGTTCAAATCTCGACCCGGCTACAAACCGTCATCCTGGTGTTTCGTAAACAGGGCGAGGTGCCAATGTGTGTGTTGTCACTTGGTTGAACGTTAAACTGGGCCTCCCATCTGCTGACAATATACAGAAAATGATAAGTATCTTAGGGTGTCCTTCATGAAGAGTAGGTGAGCTATCACTGGCGTCTTTAACAAATTACGAATTTCTGCTTTCACTGTCTGCTAGCAGAGCAATGTCAAACCACCCAGCATAACCTTTTCCCCAAGAACTGCTTCTGCAGCACCGATGCTCAGTAATAGAACAGCACTTGGTGGAGCACATATCTCCACCACGCTGAGCAGTTTATGTTTTGTAGCCCACTGATAGGTCGGATCTGAAACCGGTCCTGAAACAAAATCTAATCGTCTTGTTCTTGTCACCTACGCAACTTATCCACCAAGTTTGGTATAACTCGTCCACATTCCTTTGAAATATCGTGCTATATATCACTTTTGGCCCCATCTCTCAAAGGTGAAAAATTACTTGAAAAAAATTTAAATTTCACGTTTCCGGATCTGGATCCGGATCTTCACCAAAACTGAATCAATTAATCTTTGTCACACACTGAATCTGTCCACTAGATTTTGTCCGAATCCGTCCATAACTTTTTGAGATATCCTGCTCACAGACAGACAAACAGGCGTGAAACCTTATCCTCCGTCCACCTCCAGTGGCAGAGGTAAATATGGTACATTGATGATGTTAATGTCACGGTGATGCAACAATGATCTAGCTCCCAAAAGTCATTTCCTCTTGTTAATAAAGAAAGCTGTTCATTTGCAGTTTGCAGTTGAATAATCCTCGAGATGTCGCTGAATTTGATTCATCCATGTATTTCAAGGCTTGGTGGAATTATGAAAAGTAGGGTAAGTCATGCTTTTTGATGGGGTCTCAGTGCAGCATGATGACAGATGAGGGCAAGGAGGAAGGTGGATTAGCAAGTGCCATGGAATGATAATGAAGTAGGTCTGACTGTGCTAACAGCTGTCACCGCCACCTGCAGTGAGGCTTTTCTTTCGATAATGCATTCACCAAAAATGCTCCCATATTTGCTCTCTACCATGGATATATCATGTATACAATATTTATTTCTGCTATTGAATAATGAGAAATATACATATTACATTTACACAATAATATGAAGGGGTGAGGATAAAGTTATTTAAATTTTAGAAAAAGCAAGAGAAGAAAGAGTAGAGAAGAGAAAAGGGATGATGGAAGGATGTGAAATGTGGTAGAGAAAAGGCAAAATAAAAAGCGAACAGTAAAGGAAGTAAGTGGAATGTCAAGAGAAAAAAAGGTGAGAGAGTGACGAATGGAGGACAGGCAACTCACAAAAGCTCATTTTGTGATCGTCAATGTTGATGATCCATTCTTATTTTTTCTCTCTCTCCCTCTCTCACCCTAACCCTTCTCTTCCCCACCTCTCTCCCCCCTACCTTCTGCCCTCATCCACCCCCCCGCCCCCTTCCCAGTCCCCAATCCTCCTCTCTTCGTCTCTCCCACTTTTCCTCTCTCCCTCCCTCTGGTGATGAATGAGGCAATGATACGATCATAATTATAATGAATAATAATATTTGATGATATGAGCTCGGTCTGTTCTGGAGTTTTCTGAGTAAACGAGTATAAAAGCGCATCAAAAATGATAGGTTTGAGTTATTTTATTCGAAATATTCAAGGAGACTGGAAGATACATGATGTTTCGTAGCAAGAAGCATTATTTTAAAACATGACATGTACAAATGTGGACGTATTTTCTTTATCTTCTGGGACATTTCATTTTGACGGTACAGCCTCATGAGCATGCCAAAGTGTGAAGCCTCGGCCTTTGTCAGGTGCTTATATCTTCTTTATTTATAAGACATCCTTCGCATGTAAATTAACACTCGTTTTACTCTATGCAGGTTACACATCATGTGCAGCAAATAACACCTCCCTGCGCCTTGTATTTATTGTTATTTTAAAAAACATTTCTGAACACCACCCTTGATTCGAGTTTTTTTTTTAATCCTGAAAAATAGAACGTCGTGAACACACAGTCGTTCGTATTAAAAGATTGACCTTCAAAACCCTTCTTAAATCCTCCTTATGAAGAGGAACATACAAATACAAAAACACAAGCACACGCTGTGTTTTATATCGGTAGATAGGATGTCGGTATTATTTTGAGTGTGCGATGAGAATGGAAGTCAGTTCATGTCAATGTGATTTATGTTGTCTGATATGTATTCCGAAGGATCTTCCTTGCATTACATGACGAGCTCTTTTACTCATTTAGTAATTGTTTTACATTCGCTTGTGATCACCTGCAATATTTTCCGACAATGTATTGGTATCGGCGTCTTGTAAACCTGATTTTGAAGTCCTCATAGTTATTGGAATATGTCGTTCAGGACTCACGCTGAAAATGTTAACTCATTTACTGATATTTCAATCCTCAACTGTAGTTTGCAGAAGTAAGTAAATTATGGAAGAGATCCCAAGAAATGTTTGGTATTCTAAACGTTTCATGGGATCTCTTCCATAATTTATTGCTTTTTTTTTCTGCATCAATGAAGTTGTCAAATCTAAAGTTTCACTTGCTTGTTTATGGCATGTGGAAATGAATGTCAATGTTAAACTATTTACAGTATATCATGGGCTCAGAAGGAAGACCTTACAAATTACAGGTTTGAGTTCAGGAGAAGCGTTTCTTTTTTATTTTGTGCCACCATTTGCATTGTATTGGTGCTGCTTGAAATCCCAGTTTTCTTGTGAACCATTGTCTTAATATATTTGTGTAAAGTTGACGTCTCTGACATACTCCCAATGATACACTGTACATCCACACATCTACGAGAAGGACAGTGATGAAAACCTTCATTTCGACATCCGAAAAACTATCCTTTCTGTAATGATCAAGGGAATGGCCATCAGCCTGATCCCGATACTCTGGCAAAGCAACCCTGGAAATGCTGATTCTGTCAAAACAACAGTGGATATGTACATCAGGCTCAAGACGGCACAACTGAATGTCTAATTCAGGAAAATTTTGCAGTATGTTCCTCAAAATTATTTTCCTTTTTCTGTCCACCTCTGTGATGCTAAAATGAGCAGAATCCCCTGAATAGATTAATCAGGGCAACATGAGAACTCAGTTCGTAGCTTGCTGCATTTTATCTTGCGTTTGATCCCCAACAAAGTCACGGAATTAATGTCAAACTGCCATTCTGGTATAGTGCCAGAAGGAAATGCTGCATATTGAAGCAAACTCTTCTTCTGCTGAGGTTGCCAGCTGTCCTGTCTGCAGGATGTAGATGTTATATGCCCACTGTATAATAAAAAATGAGCAGGCCACTGTGTTCAGGCAATGTGGCTGGAATTTTGGTTTTGAAGTAGTGATGTTATTAGGCCCTGATACTCGTCCTGTGATGTGCACCGTCTCGCTCACTTATGTTTCTATGCTCATTCCTTTCACTTGCAAAGCACAAACAGCCAAAATGAGTGCCTCTCTTCAACAGTGCCTTTTATGGATACACTCTCTCCCTTGAGCTTCAATGTAACCTTGGCATGAGGTTGGACTGTCATTTGGGGCCCATGTCTGTTCCTTGCTGTGCGTCGTGTGATGTTCTCTTGGTACAGTGTCAGATTTCGGGGTTGACAGGTCACTTTGTATGGCATATCTTTTCAAGAGAGGCTGTTTTGCATGACTTGAAGCCATCACAAAAGTGAGATCATGGAGATACTCTACAGGATTATTACATTCACTTTAACTTATACCTCTTTATTACATCTGCCTCCGACCAGATAAAGTGTAGTCTAGAATCTCAGACCAGTGCCCTGGACCCTGAATTGTGAGTTGGTCCGTTAGCTTTTGACCAAATATAGTGAGGATCGTTCAGTTAAAACTACATGTTACTTTAAAATAACTGTGTAGAAATGTTCTTGTTTTTAGAAAAGAATGTAAAAAATAAAATAAAAATTATGCACTTTCACTCAATTAATTGTTTGGATTTTTATATGTGGCCAAGGATTTGCTATTCAGCCATCACACTTTATTTCCCAGTTCTCATTTTAATCTCCTCTATTTGACCCTCCTGGTCAATAAAACGATGACACGATTGCTCAGTTCATTTCGATTTTTTTTTTTTTTTACATCAAAAGGCAGTTTATTCCCTTTAAAAATAAATAGGTTCAATTTCAATGAGTATTTGATTATGGGAAGTAGTTTGATGTGCCTCATTCCGGTGAGACTATAAAATTACCATGATTGTCTTTTTTTTTGGAGGGTTTTTTTGTAAATGTGATCGAGGCGCGTGGAAGATGTAGAGCAGAATGTAAGGGAACAAAATCGAATGGGGAACACCAACACCTGAATAAAAGTGAAAGTAAGAGTGAGATCAAAGGGGATGGGGGAGAAAGAATACATGGGGGTGAACAAGCTACACACAAGCTGAAACACAGCAAGAAGAGGAAGGATAAATCGGGGATGAAACATAAAAGGAACAAATCAATGAACGATGAAGAAACGAAAAGAGGCAAGGGAGAGGGGGGAAAAAAAATCATAATAACCTGGGAAAAGGGTGTACTTGGGGGTCATTTGGTGTAGAAGAGATCATGAGTATAGATGGGGGTAATGAGGTAATGGTGAACATCTCTCTTGAAGCCCTGGAGGGAAGAATGGGACAAAACAGACTGGGGAATTTGTTCCACAGGTCAGAGAAAAGAGGAACAAATGAGTGGAGGAGAGCAGTGAGCCTGGATTTTGGGAGGTTAACAAGAAGAGGGTTATTGGCAGACCGTGTGCCCTCTACAGAAACCTGGGAGGGACAGAGCCAAGAGACGGCAGATGGTGTAAGACCATAAAGGAGGTGGTAGAATACAGAGATGCCACCAACCTGTTTTGCAAGGTGAGATTAACAGGCCTAGACACTCTGCTTCATCAAGGGAGATCCCAATAATTTTGAGGGCCTCACTTTCTACTGCATCAAGAAGGGTAAGGTGTGAGGCAGGGTGCCAGCTTAAAGGGGATAGCAGTACAGTACTCCATCAGGCTGTGAATGAAGACCTTGTAGGTTGTCATAAATTCAGATTGTCCAAGGAAAGACCTTGTATGACAAAGTATGCCCAGTCAGCAGATGCTTTTGAAGGCCATCTTGTCTGCCCAAAAATACGGTCTTTCCAAGAAAGATCATGGTTGATGGTGAGGCCCAAAAGTTTGTGTGACTTAACCTCTTCAAGTGGTTTGGTTATGAAGCAGATGCGAGGGTTTGCCAGATGGTCCTTTATAGAGACACTGTAAATATGTGGGATTTGTCAGGGCTGAGAGAGACATATTCCAAGTGTTAGACCAGCTCCTGATTTTATCAGGGTTTGCAGAGAGTGAAGAGGCTGCAGCCTGCATATCTGAAGGATGAGAGATGATATGGCACAGGGTGGAATTATCAGAAAAGAGATACGCAGGATTTTGCCTGGAATCAAATAGATCATTGATGAATATGTGGAACAAGACTGCCTTGGAACACTCCAGTCTTGACAGGGAGGGGAGGTAACATGATCGCATTAAAAAGTAAATGCTGACTACGGGAGTGGAGGAAGTCAGTGATCCATAAGAGGAGGTGGCCTCTGACGCCACAAGTAGAGAGTTTGGAAATCAATTCAGGGTGCCCATCTATATCAAATGCTCGAGATATGTAAAGAGAGACAGCCCTGATCTCATGTCTGTGATTGAGGGCTTCCATCCATAGTTGTGATAGTAGAAGCAGTATGTCCAGGGTAGAATGACTGGGTCTGAAACTGAACTGATGATCTGAGATCAGGCTGTTGGAGAAAAGGAAGGATTTGATATCAACTGCAATGATAGATTATATGACCTTGCCAATTATTGGAAGCAAGTTATTGGCCTGTAGTTAAGTTGATCCGTATTTGCACCATGTTTGTGTGTTGCAGTGATGTTGGTTAACTTCCAGGCAGATGGAAACTGAGCCAGAGATTATTTAGGGTTCTCGAATAAATAAATAAAAATCACCCTGTATTTGCAATACCCTCCTGACCTGTTCATGTTGTTATACTGTACTGTAAGCCTGGTGTTGGCTTCGTGGTTAGGGTGGCAGCTTGGGATCCTAGGGTCCTGAGTTCAAGCCCCGTGGGTTGCTGAATTAAAATACACCAGGAGGTTGACTCAGCCTGTCATCCTTCCGAGGTCAGCAAAATGAGCACCAGTGTACTGGTAAGGGGGACACTGCATCAGCGGCATAGCCACATCCCAACCAATGATGCAACACAGAGAGAGAGAGAGATAGAGATAGAGATAGAGATAGAGATAGAGATAGAGATAGAGATAGAGATAGAGATAGAGATAGAGATAGATAGAGATATTTTGATGTTTGCTTTTTGCCTCTAATTTCGGTGTTAATTTCTCACATCTTCAGAGGTACAAGAAAATCTCATTAGTGTCTGTTAATCACTCTTGTTAGCATATTTTGCCTGTGTGTCGTAATATGTGGATAATTCTCTCACAATTAACATATATTAGCATGATGCATCTGGGACATGAGATATTGTGTGAAATGAGGGATATGACAGTGAAGAGTAGAAACCATGTCAGTGTTTGGATTTGTAAGTTTAGAGGTCTCATTAATAGAGTGAATAAGACATTCAAGGACTTTGGCCAAATTTCAAATACTGACCACATCGCCTGTGTACGACTATTCACTTGGAATACTTTTGAAGTAATTGATCAGCTCTATAGGCTTGCAGAAATTTGGCAATGTGTTATATTCGTTTACAAAGGCATGTAAAGTTGCTGTTCAAGTGCTTTCCAAATAACGGTATGCCAATTAAAGCACGGTAAGTGTGGCAATATATATATATATATATATATATATATATATATATATATATATATATATATATATATATATATATATATATATATATATATATATATATATATATATATACACAGACGGAAGATCATGCAAAAAGGAAAAGATGAATTACTATCTCAGGATTGATCAATTAGACATTTCAGGAATATTTTTGTCCATGAACTGCTGAAGTTTGCTCGATTGAAGGTGAAATATTGTGTCACATTTATCGTCTAGATTTCAGTTTTTGTTCGAAGACGTGTGAGTAATTAATTCATAGATTCAACAATATTAATATGCTTTTACCGACTTTCATGTGATTATACAGCAGGTGTATATCATAGAATCTATCATAAGCCTAATGAGTGCCCTTTTCAAAGATTGCTAAAATCTCATTGCATTACCAGGTTGATGGAAACCGCTTTCGTTTTTGTCACACTCGTTGTTATTGGAGGTTAACTAGGTAATTCTAAGGGAATAACACTTCTTCTGATTTAGAAAGTATAGTCTGAGCTCGATTTGGTGAATGAGATCATCCAAAGCCAATCTGCGTTGCTCTATTTGTAATGTGCTCGCAGCTACATTGCCTCGGCCTGCTTTAATATTCTCATGCAGTCGAAAGTGGCTCGAAGCTTTTGTTGCAGCACTCAAAGGCAGGGCAGAAAGGTTGTATGGTAAACCAGATTCGGGAAAGCTTTCTATGAAGAGGGTTAGTGTGGTAGAATGCTCTTAAAATGGAGCAGAGGTAGCACACTTGCCATTGAGCTGTCTAATCTGCGTTCGATTCCCAACCTGAATCTATAAAAATATGTGTGTGTGTGCGTGCGTGCGTATGATGGAATTGTTAGGAACAGAAAATGAAAAAAACGAGGTGTGTCAATCTATAATAATAACCTTCAAAACCATGAAACCTAGCAGCCCAAAACTTTGCATGCATACAGGGAACTCCAAGGGAGCACTTGAATGAAAACTGAGTATTTTGGTAAATTTAAACACCACTTTTGAAGACAATTTAGGGGTTACTCATCACAAAAATAAATATGACACCAAAATGTCAGCACGCCATCTTTGTGAGCCCTCTGTCACATCGCTGGGTTCTTAAGCCGCCATTTTGTTCGGCCTGCTCAAAAATACCTTACCTTGAAACCACGATCACCTCTCATGGACTAATGAAAGTATATAATCAAAATCTGGCCTTGAATTTGAGGATCGGATCTTGTGGACTAAATAACTGTCAAAATCTGGAGTGAAATCTGAATATTTTAAGGAATCGGTGATTCTTAAAACTAAGCATATTAACTTATTTCTTGAAGAAATGTTGTCATCCCTCCTTCTGCTCTGTTGTCTTAATTCATTCATCCAGAGGATAGAATGTCACTCAACTGGGACCTGCGACACTTGTAGGAAACCCAAAGATTTGAACCATTTGTTTTTAACATTCCTTCTATCGGACGGACCCAGATTGTGACAATTTAAAGTATTAAACAGGCTGGAATTGACGTGTCAGATCTGCCGAACATTTCCGGCCATTTGAACCACAAGCATTCCTGACTCTGCAAGGTGGTTATGAGATTTTTTTTTATAAGAGAGCAGGAAATCCATATAGTATTACAGATTACCTAAACCAGTGTTTCTCAAGGTGGGGTGCGGCAATATTTTGGTGGGGCATAAGGATTCAGAATTAATGAATCAATATATGATCGCTTTCATAGCTTTGCTTTTTGAATACATATGGAGTATATACTGTAGTGTTTCCAATCATGGTGGGGCATACGATTTTTTTGAAAATCAAAGTGGGGCGTGGGACAAAAAAGGTTGAGAAACACTGACGTTCCTTCGCTCACCACTCTTATGTCTTGGTGTGTGGTGTATGTCGAGCCTCGTGGCTCTCAAAACACCATTGGAATTCAAAGAAGAAGAAAAAGATCCCTCCTCTTCATATTCAGTGAAGCGACGGGTGGTATTTTAAGAGAGACCTGCGGTGCGGCCCCACAGTGTTCATCGACGCGTTTTCCTATGCGGCAATGCCGAGTGAATGACTTGGAAAGCTGAAGTGAACAATGAGATATTGCGTATGCAGTTCAGTCACATGCGCTACCCCATGCTACGTACAGTGTTAATTCCCGAGCAAAA